>NW_027418078.1:0-227465 GCF_009905375.1 Apium graveolens
TAAATATAATTTTGTACAAGAAATTATATATTACCAAAATATGACGCCATGATAAGGTCGAAATACATGTTTTTTATTTAAAATGTAACGCCTTCTACAAGTTTTTACTTTCAAAGTAATGCCCCAATAATTGTTACTAAATGTCGTGTCAAACATAAGTTACCAACACATAAAGCTTTTTTGATGGTTATATTCCACCAGGCACGTGATTAAAAAACTACATTCAACTGTTTTGTAATCATACTTCTCAAAAAGATGTTTTCATGGGAAATGTTAAGAGAGATTATTTGGTGAGCCAGAGAAGACCTTCAGAGCAAGAAGAAGAAGAAAAAGTTATCATCTTTAAAAATATATGTATGTTTACATTTAGTTTTTTTTCATCCTCGCTAAATTATGTCATGTCATGCAATTATAAATTTGATAAACAATTAAGAAAATGCTCAGTACTTGAAAGGTAAGACCATATACAAGAGTACAATATTATTCTATACCATTTGTGTGTATAAAATATTTAGTTATCACTAAAAAATATACATATAACCTTTATCCACATAAATCCTTCCATGGATAACTTATTTAATTTTTTCTAAATACCATATGTAAACTTCGGAAAATAGGTTATATAGTGGCAAAAATTGTTGAAATATATAATTTAAAATTAAATAAAATGTGATGAGTACGTTTTGCAAAATGGTTACATATAATTTATCTTAGACAAAAGTAATTTTGAATTTAACACATTACATAAAATTAAAATTTCGGATCTCTAATTTTTTGGTTAACATAGCTTACACATGAATAATGATTTTAGTAGATTACTCTAGTTTTTATTGATTTAATTGGAGTTTGTGATTTGACTCCTTTTGTGTTTAACTTTGATATATATTGAAAAATAAATCAATTGAGTGCCAAGCTAGTGAGTACTTCACATTATTAGGTATAATAAGAATATGAAAAATTAAAATTGGGTGATGTTTTATTTTATGGCTCTATTTTGCTAGGCCTAATTGTGTTGTAACAATTAGGTCAGCCGTCATGATCCTGGAAACCAAAGGAACAAAAGATTTTCAAATAGACCCGCTGTCGATGATTGGACCCAGTTCTTATCACCAAGAGATCAATACAACCAAGAAGATTTTAGAATAAATTATGACAATGCTAAGTTTTATGGCATCATGTCAATTGGTGAAGATGACATACATAAAAGCATAACATGCATTAAAGGTATCAACTACCAATCATGGTAATTAAAAACTAAATCACATTTTCTTTAAATCACAACATGACAAAAGTGAAGACAGTGTTTGTCCAGTTTTCCTTTCTTTGCATGAAGGGTATGTAAAGTTCTATTAGAGGAGTATTATATATATTATTGACATATTTGTATTTCAGTAAAATAAGTGTCTCCTAATATTTCTTGTCTTTTATATCAGCATAGGAGTGGGCACTTTTACTATGTGCCACAACTGTTACAAAATGTCATGTCAAACAAAAGTTACCAAAACATAACGCTTTTTTGATGGTTGTATATAATAGCATATCCTTAAAAAACTACATAAAAGTTTTTTAATCATTTCGCTCCGAAAGATTCTTAGAAAGATGCTTTGATGGGAAATGTTTAAGAGAGATTATTTGGTGAGTCAGAGGAGACCCTTGAGAGCAAGAAGAAGAAGAAAAGGTTATCATCTTTCTTTAAAATATATATTTACATTTAGTGTTCATTTTTCATCCATAAGATGAGCTAAATTGTATCATGTCATGTATTTTTACCCAGGAAATGCAATTATAAATTTGATAAATAATGAAGACAATTGTTCAAGTACTTCAAAGGTATGACCCTGTACGAGAGTACAATATTATTGTACACCATTTCTCTATTATGGAATATTTTGTTATCAGAAAAATAATAATCATATAATCTTTATTCACATTAATCCTTTCATAGATAACTTATTTATTTTCTTCTAAATACCATATGTAAACTTCGGAAAATAGATTCTATAGTGGCAAAAAATGTTGAAATATATGTAAGTATTACAAATTAACAAAAAGGCATAGTAAACTTTTGATAATTATGAAATACATGTGATGAGTATGTCTTGCAAAATGGTTACATATAATTTAACTTAGACCAATGTAATTTTCAATTTATCATATTACGTGAAATTAAATTTTGGATCTTAATTTTTTGATTAAGATAGCTTACAAGAATATATTGATTTTTAGTAGATTACTCACCAAATAACAGGTTTTTTTATTGATTTCATTAGACTTGGTGATTTGACTCGTTTTGTGTTCAACTTTGATATATATTTGAAAAATAAATCAATTGAGTGCCAAGAGTAGTAAGTACTTCAGATTCTTCTCTATAATAAGTCCCTATATTTGTTTAAGATGATTTTATGATATGGGTGGGTTATGGTTTTATTTTATAGCTCTATTTTGCTAGGCCTGATTGCTGACAACTATAAATTTTTTGTGAGGTGGTGTAGTTAATTTCTGGTTGTAGGTCAGCCGTAGTGATACTCAAAACCAAGGGAACAAACGATTTTCATATAGAACGGGTGTGGATGATTGGACGCAGATCTTATCACTAAGAGATGAATACAACCAAGAAGGTTTTAGAAGAAATTATGACAATGCTAAGTTTTCTGGCATCAAAAGTCCTCATGCAAATTTTATCAAAAGTCCTGACTAATTGGTTGAAATCTTGTTTGAATTCAATTATCTCGGATAAGTAAAGTGCTTTTGTATACGATCGGTTATTAACGGATAATATTTTGATAGAATATGAAAAAAATCATTACATTCTTAGAAAAACATAGGGAAATCTACGAATTACATGATTTAAAATTAAGTTTTCAAAAGCATATGATATGATTGAGTGGAGTTTCATCAAAAAAATGATTATTAAGTTCGGGTTTTATCAAAGATGGATCAACAAAGTCAAGACTTTTGTTGCAAGTGTTTCTTCAAGGATTCTTACCTGCAATCTTATATGTATTTTAAGTGTATAATGTATAAAACTGAGAAAAAATGTAAACACACAGTATATGCACGTCCAAGACCCACAGTTTATTAATGACTCTAATCAAAGATATAAAGAGCGACAAAAGTTAAAATGCTAGAAAGTAGAAACAGAAAAGGAAAACTCGTGGAGCACTACTACCACTAGACTCGATCCTATAAAAACTCAACTGCTAGCACGACTCAGTCTCACACGACTAGTTCAATGGCTAAGACTTTCAGATAAACTAAAATAGATAATTTATTAACAACAAAATTCAGATTAAAAGCTAACATTCTCCCCCATAATCTGAATTATGTTAGACCAGATTCTTGACTCCCAATAAGCTCTGCATTCTTTCAAAGATCCATAAATAATCACCCTTCAGAACTACTATATTTCCCCTTTCAGACAGTTTCCCCAAGCTGATAATATTACTGCAAGGACATGGAATATAATATACCTTATGTAAGATACATTCATCCCCGTTCTTGCACCTGAGAGTGATTGAACCATTTCCTTTAATTTGCACCGTCGAGCCATCTCCAAAGCTTACCATGACACTAATTCCTTCATTTAGTTCAGAAAACTTCGACTTGTATCCCTTCATATGATTACTTGCACTATTATCAAGATACCATAGATTGGACTCCGCTTATTTTTTATCACAGTTGGTCGAGAGTGCAGGAATTACTAGTTTTTTGTTAAACAACATTACATCTCCTTCTTCTTTATCATATTTGGCCAATAACAAAACCGATTCTTCGTCCTCCACTTGTGTAATATTCACCTCCTGCCTTTGCGTCTCTGTGCGTCTTGTTTCTACACTCGCTGCGCAGTGTCCATATATCCCATAATTATAACATTGAACTCTGCTTTTGTCTCGAGTTCTTCTTCTTCTCTGGCTTCTCCTGTGTCATTGTCATTTCTGTTCGCTCTCTGCCACTCCTCCTTGGTAAAGTAACAACTTCGTGTCTTCACTTCACTACTGATCCATTCTTCTTTGCTAGAGGGATAGTTTACTCCATTTGCTTCAGTTTTTCCTTTCAATCTTTCTTCATGTGCTTTAAGAGAAGCAAACGCTTCTTCCACCATGATCTTGTCCAAATCCCCAAATTGTTCAATAGTGGACGTGATCTGAAGGAATTTTGGTGGTACTGATCTACGTACTTTTTTACTACATAAGATTCAGACACGACTTCTCCCAATACCCTTATATTGGTTCCCAGCCCATTTAGCCTCATACAAAAGTCATTTACTAGCTCACTTTCTTTCATACTAAGTGATTCAAAATCTGCCTTCATCATTGTATCCTGGCCGCCTTGACACGATCAGCTCCTTGACACAGTTATTTTGAGTGCATCCCATACCTCCTTGGATGTCTTTTTGTGCTGTGAGAGAGAGCAACATTTCTTCTGGTATAGCATGGTATATCAGGGCAACGCTCCCTTATCCACTCTATCGTCGATTGCTACACTGGGATCGCTAGGTTCCACTGCATCTCACAACCCATGTGCGTGAATGAACACCATCACTTTTATCGCCTAAGTTATGTAATTTTCCTTTTTTTGTGTTGGGTAATTCAGTCCAAACGAGCCATTCTTCACTTTGCTTATCTCTAACGTTGTCATCATTGGCATGTACTTTAGCATTCACCTTGCACCACACTCTGATACCAAATCTAGGATTCTTATCTGCAATCTTATATGTATTTTAAGTGTATAATCTATAAAACTGAGAAAAGAATGTAAACACACAGTACATGCACGGTCCAAGACCCATAGTTTATTAATGACTCTGGTCAAAGATATAAAGACTTACAAAACGTTAAAATGCTAGAAAAAAGGAACAGAAAAGGAAAACTCCTGGAGCACTACAACCACTACACTCGATCCTATAAAAACTCAACTGCTAGCACGACTCGGGTCTCACACGACCAGTTCAATGGCTAAGACTTTCAGACAAACTAAAATAGATAATTTATTACTAACAAAATTCAGATTAAAGCTACATTTCTCACAGCTTCTTGTAAAATGGGGAGGTTTTTGGGAGAGATTATTCCTTAACCTGCGCCTCCAACAAGGGGATCCTATTTTTCTTTGTATTTTTATGTGTAGAGGGGTTGAGTAAGGAAAAACGAGGAATTGGGATTGATTCATGAGTGTGTTATTTTCGAGATGCTCACCCTATATCTCACCTTTTGTTCGTAAATGACGGTAACTTTTCTTTGATGCATCAGAGGTAGAGGCCTTCACTATAAAGAGATTATGTGTAGGTATGAACTTATGTCAGGGAAAACTGCTGTCAATTTTAACAAGTCCATCATTGGTTTTACTCTAAATAGGGGAATAGAGGTAGTAAAGATTACAATTTAACAAAATAAGATAATAATTCTAAAGAGTAATCAATAAATTTAACAAATATTTTATTTTTTAAAAGAGAGAAAAGATAGAACATTCACATCACAAGGTAAGAAAAGAGTACAAAAAGATGTCTATATATAAATTTGACTAACAAGATAAATAAGGAAAATTTAAAATCTAAACAGCCCTATAAAATGATTATGAATTGGTACTCATAATTTCAAACATTAAAACAGATAGTAAAGAGATTCATATGAAGAGGTGTAGATGGCATAAAAGAATAATAATTTTGCCAATGGATGAATAGGGAAAAAAGAGATAATTTTAACATAAGGGAAGAGGACAAGAATTCACATCAGGAGATACACACAAAAACTTTAACTAAAAGGGTAACAATTTAAAATTCTATGCACCACTATATTTAAAAAATATATAATAATTAAAATAGAGAAGGTAAAGAATAAGAAATTACTAATCAAGAACTAAAAACAATGGGCAATATATGCAACAATTGTACCCCTTTGTATAAGAAGCTAAAAAACAAATTAATAATTATATGTTTGGGGAGAAGTTAGCCAAATATACTGGTGAACCATATCCATGATCACATGTAGTTTATACAACTATGACAAGCTATTAGTAACTTGAACCAACCTAATATTTACTCACCATAGAAATGATAGTAAGATTTATTAATAAATAAAAATACATACTATTATTATTTCACAGTTTAAAATTACCTTACAAAACTATAACTTAATTTGCATAACTAATTAATAGAAGTTACATGTGTACTGCTTTATAAAGCAAAGCCATTATCACATCTAATTTAAAATAAATAAACCTTAACAACAAATACATGAATACATGACTAATAATTTAGTTAACTAATAGTGTAATGCACACATTTTGGTTTAGAGACTTGTCAATAAATTTCTGGCATTTATCCATTTGAGTCAACTATAAATGGTGATTTGATTATCCATCTCATAGTTATATCACATTTAAATTATTATTATATAACCAAATTTAATAATTAATAATTTTTTCATAAATATATACTGTCTCAACTAGTAACCGTGTTATATGAGTACTCTAGTTAGATACCCCGTTGTAACAACATTAAAAACAAGAAATTATCTCATAAAATGATTTTTGTGGTTTGTATTGTACAATCAAATTAACTTTGACATTTTGTTTGTTTTTTATATAATAGTCTTTTTTTCACTTTATCTCGTATTATTTAATATATGTTATGTATTTCTATCTCATGTTATGTTATATTATATAGTTATATTGTGTCTACATTTTATTTTATATATAGTTTTTTGTAATTTTATGTATTTTCTTTTTATAAATAAAATTTAAAATGAGTTTTATAAATTTTCATTATTTTTTTTCTAAAATAATTTTGTTTTTTTTTTAATTTTATTATGTGTGGTTAATATCATTTTTAGAATGTTGTCACATGTTCTACAATTTTGTATTCTAAAATTTCCTATATTTTATAATTTTTATTAAATAATATAAAAAAATAATATCTCATCCATTTTTATCAACAGCGTTCTATAACTTTTTTAGGTTTTTCAATTTTTTGTACTGTGTTGTATATTTTTTTATGTTTCTAAATTAATTTTTAGTTAATATGTGTTCTATAAAAAAGTAAAACTAATGTCATAATTGTGTACGTGTCATATGTAGACTTAAAAAAGAGGGGTGTACGTAAACTTTGTGAGTGTAGGCATATATAGTTAAGAGAACATGAGAAATCTTAGAGCACTCCTTTTAATCCAATGGCTTAAATACATATGTATATTTATATATCTAACTTATTATTATATATTTGATCATAAATACATATATATTTTCAACAAAAAGTTTTAGTACAAATGATTTAGACATTCATTTCATCATTCATTCATTCATAATTTTGTACTAAATCATACAAACATTAATAAATATATATTCATATATAATTACACACATACAATTTATGCGTATATAATAATTTTATTAAGTGGTTAACCTTTTTGGTGTTTTTAACTTAAGTTTAAAATTTAAATACGAGAATATATACATTATAACTATCAAAGTAGTAATTTAAACAAATGAATAACACATGATAATTAAATATAAATGTCGATATTGTATAATTTTTAATTTCACTTAAACCTCAAAAAGATACTTAATTTAATTATATTTATGTTTGAATATGAAATAGGCCGACTTTTTTTAGACAATAAATTATACCTAAATATCAAACTAAAACTACAAATTTTATTCATGTTTCGAATAAGTCTCAAATAAGCAATAAGCAATTTTAAATCCCAAACATAAATTGCATTATATAGCAAATTTTGAAAGAGTTCCAATATAAACATAATCACTAAAATATTATTCCAAACTAAGCTAGTCCTTGTGCCAAAAGCTTAGTATCTCAAAATTTTGTAAGTAATTAACCAAACAGCCCAGCTCGAGCCATAAATACCAGAGTTTAATAATTTCCCTTACTATGTACTAAGGTATCATTAGTGTGTGATCTAGCACTCTCTAAGTATAAAAGGCTACTTCCCGAACTATATGCACAAAAATATTTAAAAATAAAGTAAAGTGTCAAGATTAACTTACCTCAGTCACTTAATGAATCCAAATATAATGCCAAATAATCCTAATTTAAATAGATGAAGCAAAACATAATTAATATATAATACCAATTATTTTAAGAATGATATGTATATAAGATGAGGCATAGTAATTGTGTCCACACATAATATATTCTCAGTGCAAAGGTCATATAAAATTATACAACGCTTATACTAAATGTTCATCCCGACAATAAGGGAAAAATAAATAAATAAAACATGTTAGTAAACTTCTTAGACTTATAAATATTAACATATACTTATGTATACAAAAAAATATATAACTTATAAAAAAACACAATATTTGCATAATCACATTATTCCTCAAATATAATAATAATAATAATAATAATAGAAATAATAATAATAATAATAATAATAATAATAATAATAATAATAATAATAATAATAATAATAATACATGAGGGACAAGTGCATAAATCATTTAGTGAGAGAGGAAAGGTGTAAAGTATCTTAACAACAAAAATACCACTCCAGAAAATTCAAATTTTCATAATATGCAAAAACTAGATTTAATTATTTATAACATAAAAATATGAATATACATTTGTAACAACTTTCTCACATTTACCTTGCATAAAATGTAATTACACACAATATTTATGTACAAAATATTATGACATAACTCATGTGAAATTAATAACTAAAATTTGTTGATGTGATTACATTAGAAAATAATTTCCAAAACTAGCACATAGATAACAAAACTTATAGACACCTATAAAATAACAAGTAAAATAAGGTGTTTAATGGTAGGTATGTAGGCAAGGCCTTTAACTATGGCACATGGACTTAAATAGCATGGAAAGAAATTAGCAGTGTCAAAACATATATACATTCATATGGGAGCACTTAATTGTATATACAAGTCCAAGAGTGAAAATGCATGTAATATTATAAAATATAGAATGAAGTAGAACCTACCTAGTAGGAGAGTCACTCTACAAAGAGAAAAATAAACTAGTAAGGATTATATAGAACTATTGGTTGAACTTATTTCCTGATTTACTTTGTCTGTACTCACCCAGTATTAGAAATTCATACCCACTTTCAGTGAACACGTCTTATGAGAACTCCTACTTTTTACCCACTAATAACAACAAACTTAAAAATTAAAACAAAAGATAATTATTATTTTTAAATGTAATTATTTTAATTTTGAAAACATATAACTCTATCAAATAAATTTTATAATTTACAAGAACAATTAATATCAATATATATAATACAAAATATTTTAATATAAAAATCTGGCATATTACATTCTACCCACCTTAAAAAAATTGGGTCACAAAATTTAAACATGGAAAACATATTTAAATATACCAAAAATAGAAGTAGTTTTTTTATAACGCACCCAACTCAACTCACACGCCACCGCTTGCTCATACCTCATAACTCAGGTCAAGCCTCACTACTCACACGTTAAACCTCCCTACTCACATGTCAAGCCCAGTCTACAATAAGCTAACCTAGGCTCTCAATACCATCTAGGCTTTGAATACCAACTCTAATACCCGACTTTATTTAGACAATAAATTATACTTAAATATGGAACTAAAACTATAAATTTTATTAATGCTTAGAATAAATCTCATATAAGCCTACACAATTTTTTATTTCCAAACATAAATAGCATTATATGGCAAATTTTGAGAGACGCGCCTCCAATACAAAAATAATCACTAAAACATTATTTCAAAGCAAGCTCAAATCAAGTCCACCTTTAAGATGTGTCAAAAGCTAAGCACGTGAAAGTAATGAGCAAAAGAACCCAGCAAGAAAATAATTCTACACTAGTGGATCAAGTATCTTAATTTTATAAAACCAAAATTATTATCTGAAAATCCATATGACATAAAATATAACTTAATTCTGCAGCTCGCTAAGACCATAAATACTTGGTGACACAATATCAAAAGTTCATAATTTATGTCAATAATGGCCCTTACTAAGGTGTTATAAGTTTGTGCGCTCGCGAAACCATGATAATTAGCACTCCTACTTAGGTATGAAAGACTAGTTGTTGAACTATAAGCAATTACTAATTGGTGGGAATCCTTGTATCTAAAAAACTGTACTTCATCCATAAATTTTTATATAAAAATAGTGCAAAAATATTTTAAATATTTTAAAATAAAGTAAAGTGTAAACAGTTAAGTTACCTCAGTCACTTCAATGAAACAAAATATAAGTGCCAAATAAATCCTAATTTAAATAGATGAAACACAATATTTTCATAATCACATTATTCCTGAAATATAATAATAATAATAATAATAATAATCATAATAGTACATGAGGGATAAGTGCATAAATCATTTAGTGAGAGAGAAAAGGTGTAAAGTATCTTAACAACAAGTATACCATGTGATTTCGAGTCTAAAATTAATTCCAGCAAATTCAAATTTTCTCAATATGCAAAAACTATTTTTAATTATTTACAACATAAAAATATGAATGTACATTTGTAAAAATAACTATCTCACATTTAGCTTGCATAAAGTATAATTACACACAAATATTTACTTACAAAATACTATGACATAACTCATGTGAAATTAATAACTAAAATTTGTTGATATGATTACGTTAGAAAATAATTACCAAAATTAGGAGATAGATAAAAAAGCTTATAAACACCTATAAAATAACAATAAAATAAGGTGTTTAATGATAGCTATGTAGGCATGGTCTTTCACAATGGCACATACACTTAAATAGCATGGAAAGAAATTATGAGTGTTAAAACATATATACATGAAACAGGGGAACATTTAATTGTATATAAAAGTCACATAGTAAAACATGCATGTAATATTATAAAATATAGAATGAAGTAGAACGGACCTGGTAGGAGAGTCAATGTATAAAGAGAAAAATAAAACCACTAAGGATTATATAGAAGAGAAAACGGGGCCTGAGGACAATCTTAAGTTTGTCCCCTAAGGTTATAAAAATAGGACGTCGTTCAATATATACATATGATTCATCAATTAATTCATGAACACGTCTCTAACCTCAAGTCTCTCCCTCCCTCAAAATCCAAAACTGTACTCCCTTAAAATCCAAATTCACCAATCATGTCTTAGTCCAATCCTAAAATTAGGAATTTTTGCATTAAATCAATGGAGAACGATGAACATAGTCGGTGTATATACGAGCCTGAGGAAAAATAGCAGTTATCAGATTATGATGATTATGAAGATGAATCACACAACTCTATTCAAGAAACAGGTTCTATCACGGATGAAGGCTGTCATGTTGATACATAAGTGCCTTGAATTGGTATGGAATTTATTACTAGTGAAGTAGCTTACGATTTTTATAAGATTTTCTTTGAAACAAGGATTTTCTACACGAAAATATTCATCTACTAAATCCAAAGATGGTACGGTTATAAAGAGATATTTTGTGTGTAACAAAAAGGGCTTTAAAGGGCCTAATAAACGAGAGTTGGGGAGGGAAGTAAAATGAAAGAGAGAAACAAGAGAATTTTGTAAGGCTCATATGAATATTCATCAAACTAATGGAGTAACTTGGTGCATTAGGAGTTTTCATAAAACACATACACATCCAATGATTGATTCTCCAAAAAAGAAGGCGCATTTACGTTTACATCATAAATTATGTCACGAAGAATAGACCAAGATGACCATAGAAGAATATCATAGATGTGGAATTGGGTCGGCTAAAATTTCTCATTTGCTTAATGGATCTGGTCAGCCATCAAATAAAATTACTCTAAAACAAATTAGTGATCATCTGAGAATTAGCCAAAAAAGTAACATTGGGAGAAAGTGCGGTGTAGTTATAAAAAACGTTTTGGAGAGACAAGCACAAGATTCTCAGTTTTATTATGCAATAGAAATTGATGAGAATCACGTTTGTAGAAGCATTTTATGGGCAGATGGAAGAGCGATGAATTCATATATGTTATTTAACGATATTGTTGTGTTTGACATGACTTACAGAACTAATAGTTTTTCAATGCCGTTTGCACCATTTACGAGTGTAAATCATCATATGCAATCCACTTTGGTTGGTTGTGCCCTGTTGGCGGCTGAGCGTGAAGAGACTTTTATTTGGTTATTTGAAAATTGGTTGAAATGTAGGTGCAATTATTATAGATCAAGATCCAGCTATCGGTAATGCAATTAAAAAGGTTTTCCCGTATACACATCATAGATTTTGTAAGTGGCATCTTGGACTACATGAGGATGAACATATTCGTTCACTTTGATCTTCGTATAATCCAGAATTTGATGAAGTCTACTGTAAATGATCAAAAAAAGTAGAAGCATCAAAGAATCGGAAATATGTTGGACTATGATGAAAGACAAATACCAACACCATTTTGAAGAGCCTCTGACAGAGAAACAAAAAAGCGAAAAGAAATCTTGGAGATGGTTAGAGACCATGCATTTGCAAAGGCATCACTGGCTGTGAGCTTATTTAGGGAAAACCTTTTTTGCAAGTACCTCTATATTCCATCAACTCTTTCTAGCAATAGGTATTTTCTACTCTTGGTGGACGATTTCAGCAGGGCTATGTGGGTATATATGCTCAAGACTAAGGATAAGGCTCTTGTGTGCTTTAAGAGGTTCAAGGCATTGGTCGAAAAGGAGTCAGGCGAAGCAATAAAGGTTCTCCGAACAGACAGGGGTGGCGAGTTTTGCTCAATGGAATTTAAAACTTTCTTTGAAGATATTGGTATTCTCAGACACTACACAGTCCCATATTCCCCACAGCAGAATGGGGTTGTGGAATGTCAAAATCGACTGTAACAGATATGGCAAGAAGCTTATTGTGTGACTGAGATATGCCATCATACATGTGGGGCGAGGATGTTAGACATGCTGTGTATTTGTTGAACCGAGTGCCTACGAAGGCAGTACAAAGGAGCAACTCCGTATGAAGCCTGGACAGAAGAAAAACCTCAGGTTGACTATCTTCGAGTTTTTGGCTGCATCTGTTACATGAAAGTTCCTAGTGTTCACATGAAGAAACTAGACAAAAGGAGCAAGTGTGTTGTACAATTGGGAAGGGAATCCGGAACCAAAGGTTATCGTGTATATGATCCCGAGACAAACAACATACTTGTCAATAGGGACGTGATTTTTGATGAAGCTAAGGGTTGGAAGTGGAATGAAGCAACTTCATCTGCAAACTTGTCCTCTGCATTATTTGTTATACCAAACCACCAGGAGGAAGAATTTCAAGGTGAAAAAGGTGAACAACAGGATGGTGGTATATCTATACCAGAACCTGTGACACCCACCTCAAGCGGTACCTTTACACCACAAACTGTGACACCCATCTCAAGTTCCTCTGTTCAGTCACAGAATTATGATTAAAGTGAACCCCCACAAAATTTAAGACTCATCAGCGACATATACAACGAAACCGAGGAAGTGGAATTGGCAAACGAATTGGCTGATGAGTTTTAATTGGAATTAATGAACCTACATGCTACACACAGGCGGTAAAGGAACAACACTAGAAAAATGCCATGGATTGCGAAATTGAGGCTATAGAGAAAAATGAATCATGGAGTTTGACAGACTTGCCTGAAGGTCGTCGAGCCATAGATTTGAAGTGGGTATATAAAGTAAAACGAGATATGAATGGTGAGATGCTGAAGTACAAGGCGCGATTGGTGGCAAAGGGGTATGTACAGAAACTTGGGATTGATTTTGAAGAAGCTTTCACCCTTGTACCAAGGATGGAAATAGTTCGCATGTTGCTAGCACTTGCAACCAGAAATGTGTGGGAGGTGCACCATTAAGACGTGAAATCAGCCTTCCTTAATGGTAGACTATATGAGGATGTTTATATCAAATAACCTGAGGGATGCATAAAAGAAGGACTGGAGAAAAAGGTTTACAGGTTATATAAGGCGCTGTATGGACTTCGCCAAGCTCCACGAGCTTGGTACACACAACTAAATAAATGTCTGGAAAAGCTCAGTTTTCGTAAATGCCCTATGGAGCATGTTGTCTACACTAAAAAGGAGGGAAATGAATCACTGGTCATCGGTGTTTACGTTGATGATCTAATTTTTATAGGCACTAATGTGGGGAACATTGTTCAATTCAAAAGGCAGATGAGTCAAGAGTTCGAAATGTCTGACTTGGGTAAGTTAAGCTATTACCTCGGTATAGAGATTAAGCAAGAAAAAGGTGTCATCAAACTCAAACAAGTTGCATATGCCAAGAAGGTTCTTGAAAGGTCTGGCTTGGATGGCTGTAATGTGGTCAAGTATCCTATGGAACCGAAGCTGGTGATGCACAAAGACGAAAATGGTAAGCCTGTTAATGCTACTGAATATAAGAGCACAGTAGCAGGATTGCGATATTTGGTTCACAGACGTCCAGATATCGCATATGCGGTTGGAGTGGTGAGTCGCTTTATGGGTAGGCCAACTGTGCTTCACCAAGGAGTTGTGAAAAGGATTTTAAGGTACGTACAGGGTACTCTAAACTACGGATTGATGTACACAAAGGGTCGAGGTGATTACATTTTGTCTGGTTTTTTCGGACAACGATTTGGCAGGTGATATGGTGGACAGGAAAAGCACGGGAGGCATGCCTTCTATCTGGACGAGTCATTGATCACCTGGGTTTCTCAGAAGCAGAGGTGTGTAGCATTGTCTAGTTGTGAGGCTAAATTTATGTCTGCTACAGCCACTGCATGTCAAGGAATATGGCTACACCGTCTTCTGAGACAAATTGCAGATGTTCGAGCTGAACCAGTTGTGATATATATCGACAATAAATCTTCCATCGATCTAGCTAGAAATCCGGTGTTCCATGGTCGCAGTAATCATATAGATGTGCACTACCATTTCATTACAGAATGCGTGGAGAAAGGATTGATCACCATTAAGCATGTTAGCACATAACATCAACGAGCAGATGTCTTGCCCAAACCCATGTCTGTGGTAAAGTTTGAAATGATGCTTGAATTGCTGGGTATTAAGAATCTTGATCATGTTTAGATTAAGGGGGAACATGTTGGATTATTTATTTAATCTAAATATAGTTTATTTATTTGCTTTTATTTGTTGAATAAGTATGTTGCACAGATGTGGGTGTTTGCACTAGAATAGGTCTTTAGTTGTTATCGAAACAGTGGGAGTAGTTCCTGTTTTATAGGGACTTTCAGTAGTTTATATTCTTCTCATGTATTCTGTTTAACTTTATCTCTTCAATGTAAGCAAGTTTTCCATTCAATAACTCTAGAAGCAAGCTAAGCGTGCATTTTGATTCTTGGTAAACCAATGAGTGCAAAGTTTGAAAATGCAGGGCTGCTGTGCAAGCACGTTATATCTTATGAAACAAAAATTCTTCATGAAGACAATTCTTGAGAAGTATATCTTACGAAGATGGTACAAAGATGGACACTAAGTTTCCGATACACTACTTATGAAAGGGTTATAACACGTGACTCTAAACTACAAGAATATAATAACCTCCTATAAGTTGTCCATTTTTCCCTTCCATTTGTTGGTTTACCATTTTTATATTGTGAAGTTTGCAGATGCTGGACAAATGAATACCCTGAAAAATAGTTCTATTATTAGTTGTTTTTCTATAGTAGTTGTGAGTGTATTATATAAGGGATGATTAGAGAGACGTGTGCTTATATATACATACTCGTATTCTTATAACCTGAGGAGACAACCGTGAGGTTTTCCTCACGCCCCATTTTCTCTATTTAGATTTTATTTTGTGTATGTACTCACCCATTATTTGAAATTCATACCCACCTTCACTGAACACGTGTTATCTCTACTCCTACTTTTTAGCCACTAATAACAACAAACTTAAAAATTAAAACCACATATAATTATTATTTTTATATGCAATCATTTTAATTTTCAAAACATATAATCTATCAAATATATTTTATAATATACAAGAACAGTTAATATTAATATATAAAATACAAAATAATTTAATATAAAAATCTGTGATATTATAGAATAATAGGTCAACATGATAATAATAATAATAATAATACTGATAATAATAATAATAATAATAAAATAATAATAATAAAATTAATAATAGTAATAATATTAATAATCTACCATAATTATATGTGGGATTGATGATCAAAAAATTATGTTATTTTATGGGTGAACGAAATGTCATATCAACTAAATAAGAAAATATAGGGAATTGAAATGTATAGCAAACACCTTAAACAAAGTGTGATTTGAACTAAATATGTCTCATCAATTAATGACAAATCCAAAAACTATTTATTATCTTGCATCAAGAAAATGATTGTCTTTCAAAGTGCAAGTACAAGCATACAAATGAAACTAATACATTAGAGCTAACTGTGTACATGCAGAATGCAGGGTGGAGGGATAATGTACATAAGATATACCACGAACTTTACCATTTGAGCTTTCAAATTATAAATTTATGAGTAGTAAAAAAGAGGTAAATAAGAATAACCCAACTCAACACTGTGGAGAATTATTGGTGACTTGTAATGCTGACGAAAGGGAATATAAAAGATGAGAAATCATCTAGAAAGAGGTTATTGCATATATGACAAAAAGATGTAAATGGGATGAGGTTGATGGTAGAGATGAATAGAGATAGTACACATTAACATAAAATAAATACTTTTTTTTTGTTACCATATTAGTGGTTTTATATCAAAAAGTGTATATATCAATTATTTCTCCTACTATAAGTAAGTGACAATATATTTAATATTTATAGATATTTTAATTATTATAAAAATATTGTTGTTTATCATCAAATTTGATATTTTTCTTTAAAACCTATCAATGATATTTGATCAAATAATTGGCAACATATACAGTATGTCACATTGATACCATTATTTAGATGCACTATAAAATTTACGAATTAAATATTAAAAAAATGTAAACTAAAAAATGTATGGATCATGACTATTCATTTGTCTTATTAAATAAATTGTATATACTCATGTCATACATTAATTATTATTTATAAATGGTTATTATAATTATTATTTATACAAAGTCTTCATTGTTACTACAATTATCATCTAGACAGAGGTTATTGCAGTTATGACAAAAAGATGTAAATAACATGTTTACTAGGTCAAGATATATCCAAAAATGTATATATCAATTATTTTCTCTTATTATAAGTAAGTAACAATATATTTAATAATTATACTTATTTTAATTATTATAAAAAAAATTTTGTTTGTCATCAAATTTAATATTTTATTATAATAAAATAATAATAATAAAATTAATAATAGTAATAATATTAATAATCTACCATAATTATATGTGGGATTGATGATCAAAAAATTATGTTATTTTATAGGTGAACGAAATGTCATATCAACTAAATAAGAAAATATAGGGAATTGAAATGTATAGCAAACACCTTAAACAAAGTGTGATTTGAACTAAATATGTCTCATCAATTAATGACAAATCCAAAAACTATTTATTATCTTGCATCAAGAAAATGATTGTCTTTCAAAGTGCAAGTACAAGCATACAAATGAAACTAATACATTATAGCTAACTGTGTACATGCAGAATGCAGGGTGGAGGGATAATGTACATAAGATATAGCACGAACTTTACCATTTGAGCTTTCAAATTATAAAGTTATGAGTAGTAAAAAAGAGGTAAATAAGAATAACCCTACTGTGGAGAATTATTGGTGACTTGTAATGCTGAGGAAAGGGAAGATAAAAGATGAGAAATCATCTAGACAGAGTTTATTGCATATATGACAAAAAGATGTAAATGGGATGAGATTGATGGGAGAGATGGATAGAGATAATACATATTAACATAAAATAAATACTTTTTTTTGTTACCATATTAGTGGTTTTATACCAAAAAGTGTATATATCAATTATTTTCTCCTACTATAAGTAAGTGACAATATATTTATTAATTATACATATTTTAATTATTATAAAAATATTGTTATTTGTCATCAAATTTGATATTTTTCTTTAAAACCTATCAATGATATTTGATCAAATAATTGGCAACATATACAGTATGTCATATTGGTACCATTATTTAGATGCACTATAAAATTTCCGAATTAAATATTAAAAAAATGTAAACTAAAAAATATATGGATCATGACCATTCATTTGTCTTATTAAATAAATTGTATATACTCATGTCATACTTTAATTATTATATATAAATGGTTATTATAATTATTATTTGTACAAAGTCTTCATTGTTACTACAATTATCAACTAGACAGAGGTTGTTGCAGTTATGATAAAAAGATGTAAATAACATGTTTACTAGGTGACCATATATCCAAAAATGTATATATCAATTATTTTATCTTATTATAAGTAACAATATACTAAATAATTTTATTTATTTTAATTATTATAAAAATATTTTTTTGTCATCAAATTTAATATTTCCTTCAAAATAGCTCATATTTTATCACACAATTCGGTAACATATACCATATGTCACATTGGTACCATTATTTAGATGGAGTATAAAAATTTATGAATTAAATATTAAAAAAGATGTCAACTAAAAAATGTATGGACTAAGCATGCATATATGTCTTGCTTTGTCTTATTAAATAACTTGTGTATACTAATTTTATACTTTTATTACTATATTTAAATGGTTCAAATAAGTTCAAATTCACAAAAATATAGTAAAATAGGGGGTTTATATGTATATAAGTACAATACAAACTTTTAATAACAATTAGTGTTTAATGACTCTTCAATAATATTTTTTAACAAAAGATCACATATTTTTAACAAACTAACACACACTATGTTTAACTGCTGATTTCACTGGGTATCTGCTTCTAATTATGCATTGCAAATGCAAAACCTTGCCAGTGTAGCAATAATTATAGGCAAAAAAACATACTAATATTATATTGCAGTCAAACATGCCCATGCAATCTCTTGAACATATGAAGAGATATTGAACAAGGGACTGGAAAAATAATTATGGTCAACAATAAAAAATATTAAAGACTTAAATTCAAATAAAAATTAAATGTTAAAAATTGCAAATATTTTTAAAGCAAAGGCCATGGATAGCCCTCAGCCATAAGAAAAATAAGGAATATAATGTAATTTAAGTTTAATGTCAAATAAGGAATATCATGTGATTAAAGTTTAATGTCAAATCTTGGAGAACATACAAAAATATTTGAATATTGACCAATGCCAGAGCAAAAATTATTCATTACTCCTTACATACAGAAACCAAAACAATTAGAGTTAAAGTAACAATAACTCGAACAATTAACATCACCAATTTACTGCCCATAATTGTTTTTTTATAAAAGTGAACTTAGACCAAAATATAATTGTACACACTAATTCATTTGGCACAAGAGTGCAAAGTAAATATATTTTATTAGAAACATTTATTAGATCAAAAACTCCAAGTTTTGTATTAATTAAAAATTGGGAAATTAAATATATAAGTCAAAATCATATTAAAATTAATTACTAGTTAATACTAGTGTCAAGTGTTGAAAATAGTGTAAAAATAGTGGGCAAGAGTTGTATATTTATCATTGAATTATAAGCAAATTAATAAATGCAGACATTCACTTAAAAATAGATTAGTAACGAATTTCATGTACCAAAATTTACATGGGAGTTTACACATCATACCTTTCAATTAATATTAATAATAATAATTAATAATAATAATAATAATAATAATTAATATTATTGTTAATATTATTAAGAGTAATAGTAAATTTTCTTAGACTTTTTTCAATTTTATTTAAGATTAAAAATTTACGTTAGTTTAATTTCTAAAATTATAATTATAAGCACTAAAATCAATCTATGTAGTTATTTTTAAGATGACAAGTAAAGTAAGATGGGAGATAATATTTTTTGACAATATTCAAATTTTATATGTTACATAAAATATAACTGTAATCAAAATTTAATTCTCTACAAGGTATCATGTGTTACTATAATAAAAAGCTTTAGTGGGAATTTAAGTTAGAAAAATATAACCTCACTTTCATGATTTCATATACTGGCCACAAAAATATTGTACAAATAAAGGGAAATAACGAGAAATTCTCTCGTAAGCAAAAAATAGCAAGGGAAAGAAAAAAAATTACAAAAGCATAAATATAATTTTGTGCAAGAAATTATATATTACCAAAATATGACGCCATGATAAGGTCAAAATACATGTTTTTTATATAAAATGTAACGCCTTCTATAAGTTTTTACTTTCAAAGTAACGCCACAACGGTTACTAAATGTCATGTCAAACATAAGTTACCAAAACATAACTCCTTTTTGATGGTAAATGCTCCGAGTACTTCAAAGGTATGATCTTCAATTTTTTGATTAACATAAATTAAATAAATTAATTGATTTTTAGTAGATTACTCACCAAATAAGTGGTTTTATTGATTTCATTAGACTTTGTGATTTCACTCGTTTTGTGTTTAACTTTGATCTATATTGAAAAATAAATCAATTGAGTGCCAATAATAGTAAGTACTTCACATTCTTCACTATAATATGTCCGTATATTTATTTAAAATGGTTTTATCATATGGGTGGCTTATGATTTTATTTTATGGCTCTATTTTGTTAGGCCTAATTGTGCTGACTACTATGAATTTTTTATGATGTGCTGTAGTTAACTTTTGGTTATAGGTCAGCCATGGTGATACTCCAAACCAAAGGAAAAAAGTTTTTCAAATAGACCGGCTGTGGATGATTGGACGCAGATCTTATCACCAAGAGATCTATACAACCAATAAGATTTTAGAACAAATTATGACAATGCTAAGTGTTATGGCATCATGTCAATTGGCGAAGATGACATACATAAAAGCATTAAATGCATTAAATATAGTGTGTAGTTAACTACCAATCATGTTAATTGGAAACTGAATGACGTTTTCTTTAAATCACAACATGACACAAGTGAATCTGACACTGTTTGTCCAATTTTCCTATTTTTTTCATAAGGGTTTGTAAAGTTCAGTTATAGAGTATTATATAGATTCTTCTTGACTTCGTGCCCATAACATATTTATATTTTAGTCAAATAAATGTCGCCTAATATTTCTTGTCTTGTATATCGCGATACGAGTGGGCAGTTTTTCTTTGTGTCATTAATATTATGCTGAGAAGTTTTATGAACTATAGAGAAATGACATTAGTGTTAGATGATATCAGCTTATAAGACCATTAATGGAAGCTACTTAAACACGGGCTAAATGCAACCTGTTTTTCTGTTGCTCCAACTAGGTCAAAACCAATTCTTTTACTTAGATACAGAGTTGTACTTCAACGACATTGATTCTACTAGGCAATAGAATCGTCTCAGAGGCCCTACAACAAGGTAGTGATCACTTTGACCTAGATTTTATAGAACGCTGTCCCATCTTAAAGTCAAAACAAATTCTTTCACTTTGATCACTTTGAACTGTCCCATCTTAAAGTCTTCTCTCCGAGTCTTCGTACAAACCATATAACCTGTATATCCAAATACGAATCCTCACTTCATAATTCTTCTAATGATAATACTCAGATTCCTTTCACGAAACGTTGTTGCCTAGTGCAACGGGTCTGGTTCATATACAATTAACTTTGATCCAGGTTTTTGTTTTATATCGTTGATTACATGGTTAAGCTTGCAACAAATTTATCGCTTCGAACATTGCATGTAAATAAAAAATTGTACTTTCACTAGAATATTTTCATGTATTTAGACAACGTCTTCATTGTTACTACAATTATTATGTAGAGACAGGTTATTGCAGTTATGACAAAAAGACGTAAATCGGATGAGGTTGATGGGAGAGACTAGAGACGAGTACATATCATTGCGTACATTAATATAAAATATGTACTTTATTGTGGTTACCACATTAGGTGGTTATTATTAGGGAAATAAACTAATAAAAAGTTTACTAGGTCAAGATATATGCAAAAATGTATATATGAATTATTTTCACTTATTATAAGTAAGTGGCAATATATTTAATAAATATCCATATTTTAATTATTATAAAAATATTGTTGTTTGTCATCAAGTCCAATATTTTTCTTCAAAACCTATCAATGATATTTTATCACACAATTAGCTAACATATACCATATGTCACATCAGTGCCATTATTTATATGCAGTATAAAAATTAATGAATTAAATATCAACTAAAAAATGTATGCATTAAGCATGCATGTATATCATAACCATTCGTTTCACTTATTAAATAACTTGTATATACTCATGTCATACTTTAATTATTAAATTTAAACGGTTAAAATGAGTTCAAATTCACAAAAATATAATAAAATAAGGAGTTTACATGTATATAAGTGCAATACCAACTTTTAATAACAATAAATGTTGAATGACACATCAATAATATTTAAATGTGAAAAACCATAAATATTTTTAAAGCAAGGGCCATTGATGGCCTTGGCCATGAAAAACAAGGAATATCATGTGCCACACAGCAAAAAATATTCCTTACATACACATGCATAACAATTAGAGTTAAAGTAACAATAAGTGGTTCAATTTAGAACATGCCTGTGCATTGCAGCTTTATAAACCTAGTTATATTAAAATAATTAATAAACATGTCCAGTACGATGCCTTATAAAGCTAGTTATATTAAAATAATGAATAAACATATCCATTACAATTAGATTAGAGTTAAAGTAACAATAACTAGTTCAATTTAGAACAAGGGTGTGCATTGCACTGTTATAAAGCTAGTTATATTAAAATAATGAATAAACATTACGGCCCATAATTATTTTTTTTTAAAAGTGAACCTAGACAAAAATATAAATGTATACCACAATTCATTTGGTGCAAGTGCCCAAGGTAAATATATTTTATTAGAAACATTTACTAGATCACAAACTCCAAGTTTTGTATTGACTCAAAATTGTGAATTGAAATATATAACTAAATTCATATTACAAAGGCTTACCATGTAATATCCAATCTAAATATGTGTCCAAGTATAAGCAAATCAATGAATTACATGCATGAACGTAGACACTCAATTAAAAATATATTAGTAACAAATTTCATGCACCAAAATTTAGATTCGAGTGTACATGTCATATCTTTCAATTAATATTAATAATAACAATAAATAATAATAATAATAATAATTATATTTAATATTATTGTTAATATTATTAAGAGTAGAAGTAATTCTGCATAGAATTTTTTTAATTTAATATAAAATTAGAAAATTTACATTAGTTAAATTTCTCAAATTATTACTTTAAGTACTAAAATCAATTTGTGTAGTCATTTTTAAGATGAAAAGTAAAGTAATACCGAAGATAATATTGTTTCACTGTATACAAATTTTAGATGTTACATAAAATATAAATGTAATCAAAATTTAATTTTGTACAAAATATTATGTGTTAGTATGATAAAGCTTTAGTGAGAATTTAAGTTACCAAAATGTAACCTCATTTTCATGAATTCATATACTAGCTACCAAAATATGGTACAAATAAATAGAAATCATTTTTTTACAAAAAAATAAAAATATAATTTTGTGCAACAAATTATATATTACCAAAATATGATGTCATGATAAGGTCAAAATATATATTTTTATATAAAAAGTAAGGCCTTCTATAGGTTTTTATTTTCAAAGTAATGCCCCTGTTATATTCCACCAACACATAATGTTTTTTTAATGGTTATATTCCATCAAGCACATGATTAAAAAACTACATTCAACTTTTGTAATCATACTTCTTAGAAAGATGCTTAGAAAGATGTTTTAATGGGAAATGTTAAGAGAGATTATTTGGTGAGCCAGAAGAAGAAGAAAAGGTTATCGTCTTAAAAAATATATGTATGTTTATATTTAGTATTTTTTTCATCCTGGATAAATTATGGCATGTCATACAATTATAAATTTGATAAAGAACAAAGCTTTATACCAGGCTATTTGTAAATTGTTATTATAAATATTTTAATTCTAATTTTATTTATTTTTAAATATTTTAATATCATTCTAAATAAATTTAACTTCAGTTAATTTTATAAATTAAAATTAATAATGTATCTTATAATATACTTATTATATTTTACTTTATGTTTTTATTTCAAAATAATATTTGTTATTTATATTTTTTAAATAATTTTGTCTATAGTTGTATCTCATACATTTATTTATCTTTTTAGTTATTTCATTTTTCCTAAAATATGATTCTAATAAAAAAATATATGGATCATGACCATTCATTTGTCTTATTAAATAAATTGTATATACTCATGTCATACTTTAATTATTATATATAAATGGTTATTATAATTATTATTTGTACAAAATCTTCATTGTTACTACAATTATCAACTAGACAGAGGTTGTTGCAGTTATGACAAAAAGATGTAAATAACATGTTTACTAGGTGACCATATATCCAAAAATGTATATATCAATTATTTTATCTTATTATAAGTAACAATATACTAAATAATTTTATTTATTTTAATTATTATAAAAATATTTTTTTGTCATCAAATTTAATATTTCCTTCAAAATAGCTCATATTTTATCACACAATTCGGTAACGTATACCATATGTCACATTGGTACCATTATTTAGATGGAGTATAAAAATTTATGAATTAAATATTAAAAAAGATGTCAACTAAAAAATGTATGGACTAAGCATGCATATATGTCTTGCTTTGTCTTATTAAATAACTTGTGTATACTAATTTTATACTTTTATTACTATATTTAAATGGTTCAAATAAGTTCAAATTCACAAAAATATAGTAAAATAAGGGGTTTATATGTATATAAGTACAATACAAACTTTTAATAACAATTAGTGTTTAATGACTCTTCAATAATATTTTTTAACAAAAGATCACATATTTTTAACAAACTAACACACACTATGTTTAACTGCTGATTTCACTGGGTATCTGCTTCTAATTATGCATTGCAAATGCAAAACCTTGCCAGTGTAGCAATAATTATAGGCAAAAAAACATACTAATATTATATTACAGTCAAACATGCCCATGCAATCTCTTGAACATATGAAGAGATATTGAACAAGGGACTGGAAAAATAATTATGGTCAACAATAAAAAATATTAAAGACTTAAATTAAAATAAAAATTAAATGTTAAAAATTGCAAATATTTTTAAAGCAAAGGCCATTGATAGCCCTCAGCCATGAGAAAAATAAGGAATATAATGTAATTTAAGTTTAATGTCAAATAAGGAATATCATGTGATTAAAGTTTAATGTCAAATCTTGGAGAACATACAAAAATATTTGAATATTGACCAATGCCAGAGCAAAAATTATTCATTACTCCTTACATACAGAAACCAAAACAATTAGAGTTAAAGTAACAATAACTCGAACAATTAACATCACCAATTTACTGCCCATAATTGTTTTTTTATAAAAGTGAACTTAGACCAAAATATAAATGTACACACTAATTCATTTGGCACAAGAGTGCAAAGTAAATATATTTTATTAGAAACATTTACTAGATCAAAAATTCCAAGTTTTGTATTAATTAAAAATTGGGAAATTAAATATATAAGTCAAAATCATATTAAAAATAATTACTAGTTAATACTAGTGTCAAGTGTTGAAAATAGTGTAAAAATAGTGGGCAAGAGTTGTATATTTATCATTGAATTATAAGCAAATTAATAAATGCAGACATTCACTTAAAAATAGATTAGTAACGAATTTCATGTACCAAAATTTACATGGGAGTTTACACATCATACCTTTCAATTAATATTAATAATAATAATTAATAATAATAATAATAATAATAATTAATATTATTGTTAATATTATTAAGAGTAATAGTAAATTTTCTTAGACTTTTTTCAATTTTATTTAAGATTAAAAATTTACGTTAGTTTAATTTCTAAAATTATAATTATAAGCACTAAAATCAATCTATGTAGTTATTTTTAAGATGACAAGTAAAGTAAGATGGGAGATAATATTTTTTGACAATATTCAAATTTTATATGTTACATAAAATATAATTGTAATCAAAATTTAATTCTCTACAAGGTATCATGTGTTACTATAATAAAAAGGTTTAGTGGGAATTTAAGTTAGAAAAATATAACCTCACTTTCATGATTTCATATACTGGCCACAAAAATATTGTACAAATAAAGGGAAATATCGAGAAATTCTCTCGTAAGCAAAAAATAGCAAGGGAAAGAAAAAAAATTACAAAAGCATAAATATAATTTTGTGCAAGAAATTATATATTACCAAAATATGACGCCATGATAAGGTCAAAATACATGTTTTTTATATAAAATGTAACGCCTTCTATAAGTTTTTACTTTCAAAGTAACGCCACAACGGTTACTAAATGTCATGTCAAACATAAGTTACCAAAACATAACTCCTTTTTGATGGTAAATGCTCCGAGTACTTCAAAGGTATGATCTTCAATTTTTTGATTAACATAAATTAAATAAATTAATTGATTTTTAGTAGATTACTCACCAAATAAGTGGTTTTATTGATTTCATTAGACTTTGTGATTTCACTCGTTTTGTGTTTAACTTTGATCTATATTGAAAAATAAATCAATTGAGTGCCAACAATAGTAAGTACTTCACATTCTTCACTATAATATGTCCGTATATTTATTTAAAATGGTTTTATCATATGGGTGGCTTATGATTTTATTTTATGGCTCTATTTTGTTAGGCCTAATTGTGCTGACTACTATGAATTTTTTATGATGTGCTGTAGTTAACTTTTGGGTATAGGTCAGCCATGGTGATCCTCCAAACCAAAGGAAAAAAGTTTTTCAAATAGACCGGCTGTGGATGATTGGACGCAGATCTTATCACCAAGAGATCTATACAACCAATAAGATTTTAGAACAAATTATGACAATGCTAAGTGTTATGGCATCATGTCAATTGGCGAAGATGACATACATAAAAGCATTAAATGCATTAAATATAGTGTGTAGTTAACTACCAATCATGTTAATTGGAAACTGAATGACGTTTTCTTTAAATCACAACATGACACAAGTGAATCTGACACTGTTTGTCCAATTTTCCTATTTTTTTCATAAGGGTTTGTAAAGTTCAGTTATAGAGTATTATATAGATTCTTCTTGACTTCGTGCCCATAACATATTTATATTTTAGTCAAATAAATGTCGCCTAATATTTCTTGTCTTGTATATCGCGATACGAGTGGGCAGTTTTTCTTTGTGTCATTAATATTATGCTGAGAAGTTTTATGAACTATAGAGAAATGACATTAGTGTTAGATGATATCAGCTTATAAGACCATTAATGGAAGCTACTTAAACACGGGCTAAATGCAACCTGTTTTTCTGTTGCTCCAACTAGGTCAAAACCAATTCTTTTACTTAGATACAGAGTTGTACTTCAACGACATTGATTCTACTAGGCAATAGAATCGTCTCAGAGGCCCTACAACAAGGTAGTGATCACTTTGACCTAGATTTTATAGAACGCTGTCCCATCTTAAAGTCAAAACAAATTCTTTCACTTTGATCACTTTGAACTGTCCCATCTTAAAGTCTTCTCTCCGAGTCTTCGTACAAACCATATAACCTGTATATCCAAATACGAATCCTCACTTCATAATTCTTCTAATGATAATACTCAGATTCCTTTCACGAAACGTTGTTGCCTAGTGCAACGGGTCTGGTTCATATACAATTAACTTTGATCCAGGTTTTTGTTTTATATCGTTGATTACATGGTTAAGCTTGCAACAAATTTATCGCTTCGAACATTGCATGTAAATAAAAAATTGTACTTTCACTAGAATATTTTCATGTATTTAGACAACATCTTCATTGTTACTACAATTATTATGTAGAGACAGGTTATTGCAGTTATGACAAAAAGACGTAAATCGGATGAGGTTGATGGGAGAGACTAGAGACGAGTACATATCATTGCGTACATTAATATAAAATATGTACTTTATTGTGGTTACCACATTAGGTGGTTATTATTAGGGAAATAAACTAATAAAAAGTTTACTAGGTCAAGATATATGCAAAAATGTATATATGAATTATTTTCACTTATTATAAGTAAGTGGCAATATATTTAATAAATATCCATATTTTAATTATTATAAAAATATTGTTGTTTGTCATCAAGTCCAATATTTTTCTTCAAAACCTATCAATGATATTTTATCACACAATTAGCTAACATATACCATATGTCACATCAGTACCATTATTTATATGCAGTATAAAAATTAATGAATTAAATATCAACTAAAAAATGTATGCATTAAGCATGCATGTATATCATAACCATTCGTTTCACTTATTAAATAACTTGTATATACTCATGTCATACTTTAATTATTAAATTTAAACGGTTAAAATGAGTTCAAATTCACAAAAATATAATAAAATAAGGAGTTTACATGTATATAAGTGCAATACCAACTTTTAATAACAATAAATGTTGAATGACATATCAATAATATTTAAATGTGAAAAACCACAAATATTTTTAAAGCAAGGGCCATTGATGGCCTTGGCCATGAAAAACAAGGAATATCATGTGCCACACAGCAAAAAATATTCCTTACATACAGATGCATAACAATTAGAGTTAAAGTAACAATAAGTGGTTCAATTTAGAACATGCCTGTGCATTGCAGCTTTATAAACCTAGTTATATTAAAATAATTAATAAACATGTCCAGTACGATGCCTTATAAAGCTAGTTATATTAAAATAATGAATAAACATATCCATTACAATTAGATTAGAGTTAAAGTAACAATAACTAGTTCAATTTAGAACAAGGGTGTGCATTGCACTGTTATAAAGCTAGTTATATTAAAATAATGAATAAACATTACGGGCCATAATTATTTTTTTTTAAAAGTGAACCTAGATAAAAATATAAATGTATACCACAATTCATTTGGTGCAAGTGCCCAAGGTAAATATATTTTATTAGAAACATTTACTAGATCACAAACTCCATGTTTTGTATTGACTCAAAATTGTGAATTGAAATATATAACTAAATTCATATTACAAAGGCTTACCATGTAATATCCAATCTAAATATGTGTCCAAGTATAAGCAAATCAATGAATTACATGCATGAACGTAGACACTCAATTAAAAATATATTAGTAACAAATTTCATGCACCAAAATTTAGATTCGAGTGTACATGTCATATCTTTCAATTAATATTAATAATAACAATAAATAATAATAATAATAATAATTATATTTAATATTATTGTTAATATTATTAAGAGTAGAAGTAATATTGCATAGAATTTTTTCAATTTAATATAAAATTAGAAAATTTACATTAGTTAAATTTCTCAAATTATTACTTTAAGTACTAAAATCAATTTGTGTAGTCATTTTTAAGATGAAAAGTAAAGTAATACCGAAGATAATATTGTTTCACTGTATACAAATTTTAGATGTTACATAAAATATAAATGTAATCAAAATTTAATTTTGTACAAAATATTATGTGTTAGTATGATAAAGCTTTAGTGAGAATTTAAGTTACCAAAATGTAACCTCATTTTCATGAATTCATACACTAGCTACCAAAATATTGTACAAATAAATAGAAATAATTTTTTTACAAAAAAATAAAAATATAATTTTGTGCAACAAATTATATATTACCAAAATATGATGTCATGATAAGGTCAAAATATATATTTTTATATAAAAAGTAAGGCCTTCTATAGGTTTTTATTTTCAAAGTAATGCCCCTGTTATATTCCACCAACACATAATGTTTTTTTAATGGTTATATTCCATCAAGCACATGATTAAAAAACTACATTCAACTTTTGTAATCATACTTCTTAGAAAGATGCTTACAAAGATATTTTAATGGGAAATGTTAAGAGAGATTATTTGGTGAGCCAGAAGAAGAAGAAAAGGTTATCATCTTAAAAAATATATGTATGTTTATATTTAGTATTTTTTTCATCCTGGATAAATTATGGCATGTCATGCAATTATAAATTTGATAAAGAACAAAGCTTTATACCAGGACATCGCACTGGCTATTTGTAAATTGTTATTATAAATATTTTAATTCTAATTTTATTTATTTTTAAATATTTTAATATTATTCTAAATAAATTTAACTTCAGTTAATTTTATAAATTAAAATTAATAATGTATCTTATAATATATTTATTATATTTTACTTTATGTTTTCATTTCAAAATAATATTTGTTATTTATATTTTTTAAATAATTTTGTCTATAGTTGTATCTCATACATTTATTTATCTTTTTAGTTATTTCATTTTTCCTAAAATATGATTCTAATAAAAAAATTTGTAATTAAATACTCAATGTGTGTCTTGTGAATTCAAGTTTTTTTTAATGGAATGTTAGTTTGTCGTAATATCTCATGTAATAATTAATTGATGTAATTTATGTGTACATTATTTAGGTATTTGTTCTTATTATTTGTTCTTTTGTCTTTATAACTTTTTAATATTTGTTTTTGGTTTTTATTTAAAGTAATTACATATAATAAATGATTAGAATGAATTTTTATAAACAAATTACATCTTTATTTCTTGAATTTATTAGGAAAACTATTGTTTTTTTTAATTTATTAATTTATATAACTTATTTGTACATTTTTTTATATTTTTTTATTTATAAATTTGTTCTTTATGTTTGTTTGTTTATATAGCTTTTTGATATTTGTTTAGGATTTTTGTATAAAATAATTACATATTATAAATGAGTAGAATTGGTATAATTGAAAAAACAACATTTTTATTTCATGAGATTAGTTTTACTTTGAACTTAAGTACTTCAACTTAAACTTGAGTGAGGTTGTTTTAGTAATTTGCTTTATTTTTCTTTAAATATTATTTTGTTTTGTTATACTTTGAACTTCATATATTAATTAATTGATGTAATTTAATTGTGTATTTTTGTTATTTTTTATTTATGTAATTATTCTTTATATATGTTTGTTTGTTTCTATCATTTTTTTATATTTGTTTATGGGTTCTTTATATTTTTTTATTTAAGTTTAAAATTTAAAAACGAGAATATATACATTATAACTATCAAAGTAGTAATTTAAACAAATGACTAACACATGATAATTAAAAATAAATGTCGATATTCTATAATTTTTAATTTCACTTAAACCTCATAAAGATACTTAATTTAATTATATTTATTCTCTGAATATGAAATACCCCGACTTTTTTTAGACAATAAAATATATTTAAATATCAAACTAAAACTACAAATTTTATTCATGTTTCTAATAAGTCTCAAATAAGCATAGGCAATTTTTTAATCTCAAACATAAATAGCATTATATAGCAAATCTTGAGAGCCTTCCTATATAAACATAATCACTAAAATATTATTCCAAACTAAGCTAGTGCTTGTTCCAAAAGCTTAGTATATCAAAATTTTGTAAGTAATTAACCAAAGAGCCCAGCAAGAAACAGCTCGGGCCACGTGACACAGTTTTATAATTTTCCTTAAGAAGGTATCATAAGTGTGTGCCCTTGCATTCTCTAAGTATAAAAAGCAACTTCGCAAACTATATGCACAAAAATATTTTAAAGATTTTAAAATAAAGTAAAGTGTTAAGAGTTAACTTACCTCAGTCACTTAATGAATCCAAATATAATGCCAAATAATCCTAATTTAAATAGATGAAGCAAAATATAATTAATATATAATACCAATTATTTTAAAAATGACATGTATATAAGATGAGGCATAATAACTTTGTCCACACATGTATTCTCAGTGTAAAGGTCACTAATGATAAAATTATACAACCCTTATACTAAATGTTCATGTTGACAATAAGGGAAAAATAAATAAATAAAACATGTAAGTAAACTTCTTAAACTTATAAATATTAACATATACTTATGTATATAAAAATATATATAACTTATGAAAAACACATTATTTGCAAAATCACATTATTCCTGAAATATAATAATAATAATAATAATAATAACAATAATAATAATAATAATAATAATAATAATAATTATTATTATTATAATAATAATAATAAACATAATAATAATAATAATAATACATGAGGGACAAGTGCATAAATCATTTAGTGAGAGAGCAAAGGTGTAAAGTATCTTAACAAAAAATATACCATTCCAAAAAATTCAATTTTTCATAATATGCAAAAACTATTTTTAATTATTTATAACATAAATATATTAATATACATTTGTAAAAAGAATTTTCTCATGTTTACCTTGCATAAAATGTAATTACACACAAATATTTATGTACAAAATACTATGACATAACTCATGTGAAATTAATAACTAAAATTTGTTGATGTGATTACATTAGAAAATAATTACCAAAACTAGCACATAGATAACAAAACTTATAAACACCTATAAAATAACAAGTAAAATAAGGTGTTTAATGGTAGGTCTGTAGGCAAGACCTCTAACTCTGGCACATAGACTTAAATAGCATGGAAAGAAATTAGCAGTGTCAAAACATATATACATTCATATGGGAGCACTTAATTGTATATACAAGTCAGAGAGTGAAAATACATGTAATATTATAAAATATAGAATGAAGTAGAACCTACCTAGTAGGAGAGTCACTGTACAAAGAGAAAAATAAAATTAGTAAGGATTATATAGAACTATTGGTTGAACTTATTTCCTAATTTACTGTGCCTGTACTCACCCAGTATTTGAAATTCATACCCACTTTCAGTGAACACGTCTTATGAGCACTGCTACTTTTTACCCACTAATAACAACAAACTTAAAAATTAAAACAAAAGTTAATTATTATTTTTAAATGTAATTATTTTAATTTTCAAAACATATAACTCTATCAAATAAATGTTATAATTTACAAGAACAATTAATATCAATATATAAAATACAAAATATTTTAATATAAAAATCTCGGATATTACTTTATACCCTCCTTAAAAAAATTTGCTCGCAAAATTTAAACATGCAAAACATATTTAAATATACCAAAAATATTTCAGTGTCAAGAAACACAAACCAAAAATAGAAGTAGTTTTTTTATAACACACCCAACTAAACTCACACGCCACCGCATGCACATACATGATAACTTAGGTCAAGCATCACTACTCACAGGTCAAGCCCAGTCTAAAGTAAGGTAACCTAGGCTCTCAATACCATCTAGGCTCTGAATACCAACTCTAATACCCAGACTTTTTTTAAACAATAAATTATACCTAAATATCAAACTAAAACTACAAATTTTATTAATGCTTACCATAAGTCTCAAATAAGCCTACACAATTTTTTATTTCCAAACATTAATAGCATTATATAGCAAATTTTGAGAGACAGGCCTCAAATACAAACACAATCACTAAAACATTATTCCAAAGCAAGTTCACCTTTAACATGTGCCAAAAGCTAAGCACCTGAAAGTAATGAGCTAAAGAGCCCAACAATAAAATAATTCTAAACTAGTGGATCAAGTATCTTAATTTTATAAAACCAAAATTATTATCCGAAAATTCATATGACATAAAATATAACATAATTCTACAGCTGGCTAAGCACAAATACCTGCTAACACAGTATCAAAAGTTCATGATTTCTGTCAATAATGGGGCCCCTTACAAAGGTGTTATAGGTTTGTGCCCTGGCGAAGGCATCATAATTAGCACTCATCATAATTAGCACTCCCTAAGGTATTCCGGAACTATAAGCAATCACTAATTGGTTCACAAGTGAATTCTTGTATCTAAAACACTCTACTTGATCCATAAAATTTTATATAAAAACAGTGCAAAAATATATTAAATATTTTAAAATAAAGTAAAGTATGAAGAATTAAGTTACCTCAGTCACTTCAATGAATCCAAATATAACTGCCAAATAAATCCTAATTTAAATAGATGAAACAAAATATAACTAATATATAATACCAACTATTTTAAAAATGACATTTACATAAGATGAGGGCATAGTCAGTATGTCCCCACATATTGTAAGTCCAAAGGTCAGCTAATGATAAAATTATACAACAATTATGCTAAGTGTTCATTAGGACAACAAGTGAAAAATAAATAAATAAAACACCTAAGTAAACTTCTTGGACTTATAAATACAAGCTAGCATATACTTATGTACACAAAAAATTATATTACTTATAAAAAACACAATAACTTCTTAATCACATTATACCTCAAATATAATAATAATAATAATAATAATAATAATAATAATAATAATAATAATAATAATAGTACATGAGGGATAAGTGCATAAATCATTTAGTGGGAGAGAAAATGTGTAAAGTATCTTAACAACAAGTATACCATGTGATTTCCAGTCTAAAACTAATTCCAGCAAATTCAAATTTTCTCAATATGCAAAAACTATTTTTAATTATATATAACATAAAAATATGAATGTACATTTGTAAAAAGAACTATCTCATGTTTACCTTACATAAAACTATGACATAACTCATGTGAAATTAATAACTAAAATTTGTTGATGTGATTACATTAGAAAATAATTACCAAAATTAGATAGATAAAAAAAACTTATAAACACCTATAAAATAACAATAAAATAAGCTCTTTAATCATAGCTATGTAGGCAAGACCTTTAACCATCCCACATACACTTAAATAGCATGGAAAGAAATCAAGAGTGTCAAAACGTATATACATGAAACAGGGGAGCATTTAATTGTATATACAAGTCACATAGTAAAACATGCATGTAATATTATAAAATATAGAATGAAGAAGAACGGACCTAGTAGGAGAGTCAGTGTACAAAGAGAAAAAAAACTAGTAAGGATTATATAGAAGAGAAAACGGGGCATGAGGACAATCTTAAGTTTGTCCCCTCAGGTTATAAAAATAGGACGTCTTTCAGTATATACATATGTTTCATCAATTAATTCATAAACACGTCTCTAACCTCACGTCTCTCCCTCCCTCGAAATCCAAAACCGTACTCCCTTAAAATCCAAATTCACCAGTCATGTCTTAGTCCAATCCTAAAATTAGGATTTTTTTTCATTAAATCAATGGAGAACGATGTGAAATTAAATGGCTCGATAGATAAAATAATATTCTAACTACCAAGGCAAATGGGACAGTCTCTTATGCAAATGGGACAGTCCCTTTTACAAATGAGACAGGGTATGAGACAGTCTCAATTACACTGCAGAAAATAAATAACAGAAATAAAATGCAGAATGCTGAAAACTGAAAAGTAAAAACACCAGAAGTTTTCACTTGGTTCGGCCCCTACACCTAGTCTATGGCCTACATCCAAGTCCCCATGCCAACTAGCATAGAGAATGTATTATATCAACTTTAATAAAAGAACTTACAGTCTTTTCCTTGATTACAAATATAGCACCTGAAAGAAACCCTTTCCCAAGCTACCTTGCTACCTAGCCCACTGCTATTCCTTAGCCTTCTAGCTACCTTGCTATACTTTGAAATCAAGCTTGCCACAACCCGACACAAAGTTGATATGAATACACAAGTACAAGAATAAACAAATTGATTACAACTCAAACTAGGATTCTTGTTTTTCTGGATATGAATATCTCGGGTATGAAACAAGAAAATGATTTCAGATGATGAAAGATTCTCGTGAAAGTGTTAGCTACAAATCTGAAATGAAGAGTTGTATTTATAAGCAAAGTTCTAACAGATTTATTTTCAAACACAAGATAAGATTGGAAGATAAGTTTGTTTGAAAATATTTGAATAAAACTTTGAAACTAATCTGTTAGTACGTTTGAAAAAGATAAATCAAGTAAAGAGATAAGGCTTGAGAGATTTAAACTTGATTTATAAGATAAGGTGGTGAGTTTGTTTGAGATAAGGTTTATCCAGATAAACAAGATTTACACAAAACCCTAACAAACCTAATCCTGAGAAATAGCCACTACTGGAAAATCTGAACAAACTGCAAAGCTTGAATCTCGGTTACTTGCATTCTGTTTTTCTTCTGTCTATCTGCAATCATCATAAACCTGAGCATCTAACATTCTCCCCCTTTTATGATGATGACAAAGAAAGCATAAATGCTCCCCCTATCAAAAACACTAAAGACCTGTAAAACAGAGTTAGATACAATAGAATATATTGCAGTTTATGATATGTGCAATTATATGAGAATGAGACAACTAAAGAATGAATGAGACAACAGAACAATATGCATAAAACAATCTCAAACATTAAATACTTAAAACATAAAAACCCATCCCTAAACCAGGATGTCCAGTTGCAATAGTTATCTAACAAATCCAGAATATCAGTTAATCACAAAGTCATCCAAAAACATCCATCAAAAACATAAGTTAATCACAAAGTCATCCAAAAACATCCATCAAAAACATAAACTTAACCAAATAAACCCATCATCGTCTAAAAAAAATATCAATCAAACATCTTAAATTTCTCCCCCTTCATCATAAAAGGGTCCTAATCAGAATCGTCATCAATATGAACTGGAGCTTTGCGTTTGCCTTTGCCTGAACCAGAAGCCTTGTTCTGGGATGAAGGAAACACCGGAGCTGAGCCGTACTCTGAAAATAACTTGTCAAAAGCTTCCTGAGCTGGTGCCTTCCTGTCCCTTTCACGAAGCCAGTCAAAAATCTTTACCTTGTATTCTTCTCTGGTCATACCAAAAACTGAAGGTGGAGGAATGGCAGGGAGTGGCAGAGGAGCAGTGATTTCTTCTAGAGTACAATCTCCAATCCAGTCTCTTTTCTTCTGCCAATACATCTTGCTCTTGTCTTGCATGGCTGACAACTGCTGAGATAAAAACTTAGTCTCTGACCCAAGCTTAAAAAACAACTTAACAAATTCCTTTTCCCATGCCTTAGCAGAGGAAACCATCCCTTCTTGCAGAGTCTCAAACTCAAAATCTATGGTCTTAGACAACTTGACATCAGAAGTATGCAATACAGAGAGTTTAGCATTGATATCATCCAAAGACGAACAAACATACTTCCTAAACAACTCAAAAGAAGCATTTAGAATACTAACTTCAGAAGTTAGTGATCCAAGAGTTTTGACAGAAGCAAAATGCTGATTAAGATTAGCCAAAGCAGCAGAATTTTCATTTAATTTGATCAACAGAGAATTAAGAAGAGTATTGGTAGGCTGATCAAAGGGGTCTGAGGCATAATTAGGAGACTTAGGAATACCACCAACATTCCTAGAGGCATCATCAAAAACTAACTCATTTGATTCAGAAACTACGAGACCATTCGCAGTTAAAACAGACAAGTCAAAAACAACATTCAATTTCTCTGATTTAGCAGACTCAAAAGGAACACGAAAATACTGAAAAATCTTTGTTAACAAAGCAGGGTATGGAAGATGCATGGATTCATGTTTAGCACAATGATTCATGTTGGAAATAATTAATGAAGCCAAATTACAAGGGGTTTTCTTAACAAACACAGACAGAAGAATAGAATCCTGAAATGTGACTCTATCACGACCAGATTTACGAGGCAACACATTCGAGTGAAACAATTTAAATAATAATAAGCACATGGGAGTTAAATCAGTTACCAATGGTTTGACAGACACAGAAACAAAGTTGTCACCGAGAATAGCTTTGAGTTGTTCCTCATATTGCAATCCAGGAATCTCGTCAAATGCCTGATGAGTGGTAAACGGGCATGGACCTTCATCGGATACACCTGTGAGCCTGGCCAGCAAATCCGCCTTAAAGCAAACTGGACTTCCTTTCACCGAAGAAAACACAATATTGTCGGCCAAAATCGAAAAATTTGCATAGAACTCTTTCACCAAATCTGGATAGATCACATCCGACGGTGACAATAACCCAACACAACCAACAGCTTCAAACAACGATGATACGCCAATCCTGGAGAGAAGATCAGTATCACACAACCTCTCTTTCAGAATGGACTTGTGCCACGCCTTAGTAGAGCTTTCCTTTGTATGTCGTTCGGAAGAATTAGGAGATGCTTCACTAGATGCTTCGGAAACAACTGCGGCCATACGACGACGCTTCGAACCAGACGGACCAGGGGTCGAGGTTTGGTTAGCGGTGGATCTCGAACGGCGAGCCATAGAAGAAAGACGATTTTAGGGTTAAGAGAGAAAGGATAGAATTTTGAGAGAATGAGAAAGTAGAGTGAGAAAAGAAAATAAAAAGATTAAGAAAGAGAGTTTAAAAAAGAAGTAGAAACTGAAGAGTTAGAGATGGAAGAGGAGATGAAGAGGTGCAAAAACAGAAGTGATGTATTGAATGAATGATACATGCACGAGTTTCAAGGAAATGAAAAGTCTAATCAAAAGATTTACAAAATCTAATGCTATATACACGCATAAACACACGGACAAATAAAATAAAAAAACACAAATTTATAAACAAGAACCTAATTACTCAAATAATAAATACACAACATATATTTAAGTATTATGACATAATTCATATTTAAACACATAAAATACATAAAATCACGTAATAAATTACAGAGAACACATACCTAATTCTCGACGCATTTTACAAAAACTATCTTCAGCTAAAGGCTTAGTGAAGATATCTGCACGCTGTTTCTCAGTAGAAATATAAATAAGCTCAATATTACCTTTAGAAACATTATCTCGTAAAAAATGATGACGAACATCAATATGCTTAGTACGAGAATGCATAACAGGAATGTTAGAGATATTAATTGCAGAGGTATTATCACAATAAATAGGAATATTTGAGTAAGAAATACCAAAATCCTGCAATGTTTGTTGCATCCACAAAATTTGAGCACAGCAACTTCCAGCTGCAATGTACTCTCCTTCAGCGGTAGAAAGAGCTACTGAAGTTTGCTTTTTACTATGCCATGCAACTAAACAATCTCCTAAAAATTCACAAGCACCACTTGTGCTTTTTCTATCAACCTGTGACCCTGCATAGTCAGCATCTGAAAAACCGATTAAGTCAAAGGAAGAGGAGCTTGGATAAAATAATCCCAAGTCACTCGTACCTTTCAAATATTTAAAAATACGTTTAACGGCATTCAAATGAGATTCTTTAGGTTGAGATTAAAAACGAGCACACGAGCATACACTATACATAATGTCAGGTCGTGAGGCAGTTAAATATAACAATGAACCAATCATACCTCGAAATTTAGTGACATCTACAGGTGTACCTTGTTCATCCTTAGTAAGCTTAACTGAAGTACTCATCGGAGTTGATTTAGGTGTGACATGATCAAGTGCAAACCTTTTGAGTAAATCCTTTATGTACTTGCCTTGGTGAATAAATATTCCTGCATTAGACTGATTAATTTGCAAACCTAGAAAGTACTGCAATTCACCCATCAAACTCATATCGAATTCCTTATGCATGCAATCAGAAAACCATTTACACAAAGATTCGTTAGAAGATCCAAATACTATATCATCAACATAAACTTGAACTAAAAGAAAGTTATCACGTTTATGAAAAATAAAGAGAGTTGGATCGAGTGTACCACGAATGAAACCATTGTTCACAAGAAATTGACTGAGACGTTCATACCAACAGGGAGGGGACTGTCTCAATCCATAGACAGATTTCTTGAGCTTGTAAACATAGTTATGGTACTTCTCGTGAATGAAACCTGGACGCTGCTTCACGTAGACTTCTTCCTTGAGATAGCCATTTAGAAATGCGCTTTTGACGTCCATCTGATAGAGCTTGAACTTCTTGTGAGCTGCAAAGTCCATTAAGATTCAAATAGCTTCTAAACGAGCTACTGGAGCATATGTCTCATCGTAATCGATTCCTTCCTGCTGGTTGTATCCCTGAGCAACCAAACGAGCTTTATTTCGAATAATGTTACCATCTTCATCCTTCTTATTCTTGAAAACCCAACGAGTACCAATGATCTTGGCATCCTGAGGAAGTGGGACGAGTTCCCAAACATCACAACGCTCGAACTGGTTCAATTCCTCCTGCATTGCAACAGACCAGTGTTCGTCTGCAACTGCTTCTTGAGCGTTCTTTGGTTCGAACTCAGCAACAAAAGCACAGAATGCACATAGATTATGAAGTCTGCTTCGAGTAGAAATCCCTTGATCTAAATCAGTGAGAAGATTATCTGGTGGATGATTCTTCACAGTCCTAGAAGACTTAGGAAGTTGAATATTACTCATTTCTTCCTCATTAGAATTATCTGCCTGGAAATGAATAGGAGTTGTCTCATTCAAAAGAGACTGCCTCATTTCCGCTTGTGAAGATTTATCCAGAGGAGTAACAGAATTCACATTTGAAACACTATCGGGAGTCTTTGGATTACCAGAAGATTCATCTGAAGCTTGAGTAGATACTGCAGAATTATCAGACGACTGAGATGGACCTGGAGAGTCTTGACTGTTTGATTTGTCAGAATGAGACTGACTCTTTTCAGAATGAGACTGTCTCATTTGGGAATGAGACGATAGATCCGCAGTGTCTTCATCAATTTGAGATATATTCCTTGAGGATTCATTGAATGTAATATTGATGGATTCTTCTACTTTGTCCTTGACAGAATTATAAACACGATAAGCTTTGCTTGTTGTAGAATATCCCAAGAAGATTCCTTCCGTAGATTTCGCATCGAACTTGCCTCGATTATTTTGAGTATCTAAAATAAAACACTTGGAACCAAATACTCGAAAATAACTAATATTAGGAGTCCTTTTCTTAAGCAATTCATACGGTGTTTTAAGCAAAATAGGACGAATAAGAACTCTATTTAAAACATAACAGGAAGTGTGTACCGCTTCAGCCCAAAATTTTCTTGGAAGCTTACTCTCATGCAGTAGAGTTCTGGCAGTTTCCTGTAAAGTTCTGTTCTTGCGTTCTACTACTCCGTTCTGCTGAGGAGTTCGAGGAGCTGAGAATTCATGAGTGATTCCTCTCGATTTGCAGAAGGTTATGAAATCCTTCTCGAATTCACCTCCATGATCACTACGAATAGTCTTGAGCTTAAATAAATACTTAGTCTCAAGGTTAGTAATAAGATCCTTAAACTCAACAAAAGCTTCATCCTTAGTTCGTAAAAATAATACCCAAGTAAAACGAGAATAATCATCAACTATAACGAAGGCATAATTTTTACCTCCCAAGCTTACATACCTTTCTGGAACGAAAAGATCTAAATGAAGGAGCTGCAAAGGAACAGAAGTTGATACTTTATTCTTAGCAGTAAAGGAAGTTTTCACCTGTTTTCCAAGTTGGCAAGCTGAACAAGGTTCTATTTTCTTGTACTTCAGCTTTGGTAGACCTCGAACCAGATCATGAGAAGATATCTTCCGAAGAAGATCCATATGAACATGACCAAGACGCCTATGCCACAGATCTTGTTGATCTTGAACAGTAGCTAGACAAATTTCTTCTTGCTGCTCATCAAAATCTAACACAAAAATATTTCCTTTCCTTTTGGCAACTAAAGCAAACTCGTTAGAATGAGTACCAATATAGCATACATCTTTATCGAACTTAACCTTATGACCAGCATCAGTAAGTTGACTTACACTAATGAGATTATATTTCAAACCATCAACTAAACGAACATTAAAAATGGCAAACCTGTCATTACCAATGGTGCCTTTTCCAACAATTCTGACGGTGTTTGAATCTCCAAGAGTAACTAAGCCACCTTCCTTGGCAACTAGAGATAGAAACTTGGATTTATCACCTGTCATGTGACGAGAACAACAACTGTCGATGATCCATTTATTTCGCGGAACATGGACCTTCAAACAAACCTGCAAGAATTGCTTTATCCCTTAGGTACCCACTTAACCTTGGGTCCTGGTTGGTTAGTATCACAAATCTTATATAAATGTCTATCTGATTTCTTAATCCACATCTGAACAATATTAACAGAAGTATTAGCAGATTTATATCTAGTAGACGATTTATAAGATGAGTTAGAGAAGTGGTCCTTGATACCACATAATCTAGATTCAGCTGTAGGGTGGCCAGCTTTGCCACAATCTCGACATTTCTCATAAGGCATCTTATATTTCATAGGAGCTCTCTTATAACCGCCTTGAAATGCACGTTTCTTGATTGACTCACATCCTAAACCTCCTTTATCAAGAGAAGATTTTTATTCACCAAGAAGAGCATTCAGAGTTCCTTCTCCATGAAAACATTTAGCTAAATCCTTTTCAAGCTGTTCGACTTTCTACTTTAATTCAGGAACTAAGGGATCAGGAGCACTGTCTTCTTTAACGGTTTCTGAATCAACAGATATTGACTCTTTCTTCAAAGCTTCAAGGCATACATCCTTCATCTCAATCTCATTTTTGAGATATTGATTTTCTTCAGTAAGTTTTGAAACCCTTTCAAGCAATGATTTGTTCTCAGCAACTAGGGCTTCTTCCTTCATTGGGTCATCCATTTCACTAAGAACTTCACTTAAAGCTTGCTTTAAATAAGCATTCTTTTCTTTCAACTTCTTGACCTGGACCTGCAAATTTAAAATAGACAAAGATATATTTGAATTATACTTAATATTCTGTACCTCATCATTATCACTGGAGTCGTCCTCTAGTCCAGCAAAGCAAAGTTGAGCAACTTCATCGTCTGAATCGATCTCCACATCAGATTCATCATCACTCCAAGTAATTAATGCCTTCTTTTTGTTCTTCAGCTTGTAACAGTCCTTTTTGAAGTGCCCTTTCTTTCCACACTCAAAACAAGTATCCTTGCTTTGATTCACTTTAACCTCCTTGCTCGGATTAGATTTGAAGTCCTTCTTCAGAAACTGTGACTTCATAGGTCGTTTGGAGGCATTCCGTTTGGCAAGAAATTTATGAAACTTCTTTGTTAGAAGAGCAATATCTTCATCAGAATCGTCAGGAGACTCGTCTGCATCTGCATTAAGTGCAAGAGTTTTCTTACGAGGAGCTTCATCTTCTTCATCATATCTACGAAGCTGATTTTCGAATTCTTCCAATTCACTGAACAGTGTTAGAGTATCCATAGTTGAAAGCAGTGTTGAATCCTGCAGAATGGTAACCTTTGGAGCAAACTTCTTTGGCATTGCTCTGAGGATTTTCCTATTAATCTCAGATTGAGGAATGATCCTTTCCAGAAGTGAGATGGAGTTCATCAATGTCAGAAACCTCCCTTGAGCATCTCGCACACTTTCATCTCTTTCTAACCTGAAACCTTCATAGTCACTCATTAGCATACTTAATTTTACTTCACGTACCTTAGACGTGCCTTCATGGCTGACTTTGATCGTATCCCAAATCTGCTTGGCAGTAGTACATGCTGAAACTTTTCTTAATTCTGTAGCTACCATGCCATTGAGAAGTGAGTTCATAGCTTTAGCATTGGAATTCATTGCGTTCACTTCTTCGGGGGAGAGATCCTTGAGAGATTTTGGCTTCCCTTCTTTCATAGGAATTGTGAAACCATTTTCTACAACATCGCATTCAAATGCATCACGCTGGAGAAAGATTTTCATTCGAAACTTCCAGTCATTGTAGTTTTCAATACCATGAAGCAGTGGTGGATAATTGTTTGAATACCTATCTGGTTGAGCCATGGATCGCTAGCAAAACAAACACTAAAAAGAGAATTAAATGCACCTGCTCTGATACCAAATGAAATTAAATGGCTCGATAGATAAAATAATATTCTAACTGCCAAGGCAAATGGGACAGTCTCTTATGCAAATGGGACAGTGCCTTTTACAAATGAGACAGGGTATGAGACAGTCTCAATTACACTGCAGAAAATAAATAACAGAAATAAAATGTAGAATGCTGAAAACTGAAAAGTAAAAACACCAGAAGTTTTCACTTGATTCGGCCCCTACACCTAGTCTATGGCCTACATCCAAGTCCCCATGCCAACTAGCATAGAGAATGTATTATATCAACTTTAATAAAAGAACTTACGGTCTTTTCCTTGATTACAAATATAGCACCTGAAAGAAACCATTTCCCAAGCTACCTTGCTACCTAGCCCACTGCTATTCCTTAGCCTTCTAGCTACCTTGCTATACTTTGAAATCAAGCTTGCCACAACCCGGCACAAAGTTGATATGAATACACAAGTACAAGAATAAACAAATTGATTTCAACTCAAACTAGGTTTCTTGTTTTTCTGGATATGAATATCTCAGGTATGAAACAAGAAAATGATTTCAGATGATGAAAGATTCTCATGAAAGTGTTAGCTACAAATATGAAATGAAGAGTTGTATTTATAAGCAAAGTTCTAATATATTTATTTTCAAACACAAGATAAGATTGGAAGATAAGTTTGTTTGAAAATATTTGAATAAAACTTTTAAACTAATCTGTTAGTACGTTTGAAAAAGATAAATCAAGTAAAGAGATAAGGCTTGAGAGATTTAAACTTGATTTATAAGATAAGGTGGTGAGTTTGTTTGAGATAAGGTTTATCCAGATAAACAAGATTTACACAAAACCCTAACAAACCTAATCCTGAGAAATAGCCACTGCTGGAAAATCTGAACAAACTGCAAAGCTTGAATCTCGGTTACTTGCATTCTGTTTTTCTTCTGTCTATCTGCAATCATCATAAACCTGAGCATCTAACACGATGAACATAGTCGGTGTATATACGAGCCTGAGGAAAAATAGCAGTTATTACATTATGAAGATTTTGAAGATGAATCACATAACTGTATTCAGGAAAGGCTGTCATGTTGATTCATAAGTGCCTCAAATTGGTATGGAATTTCTTACTAGTGAAGTAGCTTACGATTTTTATAAGATTTTTTCTTTGAAACAAGGATTTGCTACACGAAAATATTCATTTACTAAATTCCAAGATGGTACGGTTATAAAGAGATATTTCGTGTGTAACAAAAAGGGCTTTAAAGGGCCTGATAAACGAGAGTTGGGGAGGGAAGTAAAACGAAAGAGAGAAACAAGAGAATTTTGTAAGGCTCATATGAATATTCATCAAACTAATGGAGGAACATGGTGCATTAGCAGTTTTTATAAAACACATACACATCCAATGATTGATTCCCCAAAAAAGGATTCTCCAAAAAAGAAGGTGTATTTACGTTCACATCATAAAGAACAGACCAAGATGACCATAGAAGAATATCATAGATGAGAAATTAGGCCGGCTAAAATTTCTCGTTTGCTGAATGGATCTGGTCAGCCATCAAATAAAATTACTCTACAACAAGTTAGTGATCATCTGAGAATTAGCCGAAAAAGTAACATTGGGAGAAAGTGCGGTGTAGTTATAAAAAAGTTTGGAGAGACAAGAACAAGATTCTCAATTTTATTATGCAATAGAAATTGATGAGAATCAAGTTTGTAGAAGCATTTTATGGGCAGATGGAAGAGCGAGGAATTCATATATGTTATTTGACGATGTTGTTGTCTTTGACATGACGTACAAAACTAATAGTTTTTCAATGCCGTTTGCACAATTTATGGGTGTAAATCATCGTATGCAATCCACTTTGTTTGGTTGTGCCCTTTTGGTGGATGAGCGTGAAGATACTTTTATTTGGTTATTTGAAAATTGGTTGAAATGTAGGTGCAATTATTACGAAACAAGATCCAGCTATCTGTAGTGCAATTAAAAAGGTTTTTCCGTATACACATCATAGATTTTGTAAGTGGCATCTTGGACTATAGGAGGATGAACATATTCGTTCACTTTGATTTTCGTATAATCCAGAATTTGATGAAATCTACTCTAAATGATCACAAAAAAGTAGAAGCATCGAAGAATCAAAAATATGTTGGACTATGATTAATGACAAATACCAACACTATTTTGAAGAGCCTCTGACAGAGAAACAAAAAAGCGAAAAGAAATATTGGAGATGGTTAGAGACCATGCATGTGCAAAGGCATCATTGGGTGCGAGTTAATTTAGGAAAAACCTTTTTTGCAAGTACCTCTATATTTATGTATCTTTTTATAGTCTTCATATTTTGAGCCATATCTTTCTTTTCGTACAAGATGTTTATTTGCTCATGCTGCTACTTTTATTTGTTAAGTATGAATCAAACAATATTTATAACTATTGTAGGTATGAAATCCATTAAAAGAAGCGAGAGTATGAGTGTCTTTTTTGACGGATTTGTTCATAGTTCTACTGCATTGTCCGAATTTATTGATCAGATGATGGGCATAATAAGGAAGAGAAAGAAGATTTTATTTGTATGACAATTAAACCCAACTTTGCGGAGATGTATCCGGTTGAGGCTCATACACGTTTGTACCAGATTGATTTTCAAAAAATTTATAGAAGAATTTAGATTATTATTTTATTTTCGGCATAAAAATATTAAAGGAGAGGGAGAGAATTTAACTTATGAAGTGACCTTTGACTATAAAAATAAACTTGTATCATACATGGTTGATGTTAATACATCAGATTTCAATTTTGTGTGTACTTGTGCAAAGTTTGAAAATGCAGGGCTGCTGTGCATGTTATATCTTATGAAACAAAAATTCTTCATGAACACAATTCTTGAGAAGTATATCTTACCAAGATGGATACTAAGTTTCCCATACACTACTTATGAAAGGGTTATAACACGTGACTCTAAACTACAAGAATATAATAACCTCCTATTAGTTATCCATTTTTCCCTTCCATTTGGTTGTTTACCATTTTTATATTGTGAAGTTTGCAGATGCTGGACAAATGAATACCGTGAAAAAATAGTTCTATCATTAGTTGTTTTTCTATAGTAGTTGTGAGTGTATTATATAACCCAACTCAATACTGTGGAGAATTATTGGTGACTTGTAATGCTGAGGAAAGGGAAGATAAAAGATGAGAAATCATCTAGACAGAGGTTATTGCATATATGACAAAAAGATGTAAATGGGATGAGGTTGATGGGAGAGATGGATAGAGATAATACATATTAACATAAAATAAATACTTTTTTTGTTACCATATTAGGGGTTTTATACCAAAAAGTGTATATATCAATTATTTTCTCCAACTATAAGTAAGTGACAATATATTTATTAATTATACATATTTTAATTATTATAAAAATATTGTTATTTGTCATCAAATTTGATATTTTTCTTTAAAACCTATCAATAATATTTGATCAAATAATTGGCAACATATACAGTATGTCATATTGGTACCATTATTTAGATGCACTATAAAATTTCTGAATTAAATATTAAAAAAATGTAAACTAAAAAATATATGGATCATGACCATTCATTTGTCTTATTAAATAAATTGTATATACTCATGTCATACTTTAATTATTATATATAAATGGTTATTATAATTATTATTTGTACAAAGTCTTCATTGTTACTACAATTATCAACTAGACAGAGGTTATTGCAGTTTTGACAAAAAGATGTAAATAACATGTTTACTAGGTGACCATATATCCAAAAATGTATATATCAATTATTTTCTCTTATTATACGTAACAATATACTAAATAATTATATTTATTTTAATTATTATAAAAATATTTTTTTTGTCATCAAATTTAATATTTCCTTCAAAATAGCTCATATTTTATCACACAATTCGGTAACATATACCATATGTCACATTGGTACCATTATTTAGATGCAGTATAAAAATTTATGAATTAAATATTAAAAAAGATGTCAACTAAAAAATGTATGGACTAAGCAATCATGTATGTCTTGCTTTGTCTTATTAAATAACTTGTGTATACTAATTTTATACTTTTATTACTATATTTAAATGGTTCAAATGAGTTCAAATTCACAAAAATATAGTAAAATAAGGGGTTTATATGTATATAAGTACAATACAAACTTTTAATAACAATTAGTGTTTAATGACTCTTCAATAATATTTTTTAACACAAGATCACATATTTTTAACTAACTAACACACACTATGTTTAACTGCTGATTTCACTGGGTATTTGCTTCTAATTATGCATTGCAAATGCAAAACCTTGCCAGTGTAGCAATAATTATAGGCAAAAAAACATACTAATATTATATTGCAGTCAAACATGCCCATGCAATCTCTTGAACATATGAAGAGATATTGAACAAGGGAGTGGAAAAATAATTATGGTCAACAATAAAAAAATATTAAAGACTTAAATTCAAATAAAAATTAAATGTTAAAAACTGCAAATATTTTTAAAGCAAAGGCCATGGATAGCCCTTAGCCATGAGAAAAATAAGGAATATAATGTAATTTAAGTTTAATGTCAAATAAGGAGTATCATGTGATTAAAGTTTAATGTCAAATCTTGGAGAACATACAAAAATATTTGAATATTGACCAATGCCAGAGCAAAAATTATTCATTACTCCTTACATACATAAACCAAAACAATTAGAGTTAAAGTAACAATAACTCGGACAATTAACATCACCAATTTACTGCATATAATTGTTTTTTTATAAAAGTGAACTTAAACCAAAATATAAATGTACACACTAATTCATTTGGTACAAGAGTGCAAAGTAAATATATTTTATTAGAAACATTTACTAGATCAAAAACTCCAAGTTTTGTATTAATTAAAAATTGTGAAATTAAATATATAAGTCAAAATCATATTAAAAATAATTACTAGTTAATACTAGTGTCAAGTGTTGAAAATAGTGTAAAAAAAGTGGGCAAGAGTTGTATATTTATCATTGAATTATAAGCAAATTAATAAATGCAGACATTCACTTAAAAATAGATTAGTAACGAATTTCATGTACCAAAATTTAGATGGGAGTTTACACATCATACCTTTCAATTAATATTAATAATAATTAATAATAATAATAATAATAATTAATATTATTGTTAATATTATTAAGAGTAATAGTAAATTTTCTTAGACTTTTTTCAATTTTATTTAAGATTAAAAATTTACGTTAGTTTAATTTCTAAAATTATAATTATAAGCACTAAAATCAATCTATGTAGTTATTTTTAAGATGACAAGTAAAGTAAGATGGGAGATAATATTTTTTGACAGTATTCAAATTTTATATGTTACATAAAATATAACTGTAATCAAAATTTAATTCTCTACAAGATATCATGTGTTACTATAATAAAAAGATTTAGTGGGAATTTAAGTTACAAAAATATAACCTCACTTTCATGATTTCATATACTGGCCACAAAAATATTGTACAAATAAAGGGAAATAACGAGAAATTCTCTCGTAAGCAAAAAATGGCAAGGGAAAGGAAAAAAATTACAAAAGCATAAATATAATTTTGTGCAAGAAATTATATATTACCAAAATATGACGCCATGGTCAAAATACATGTTTTTTATATAAAATATAACACCTTCTATAAGTTTTTACTTTCAAAGTAACGCCACAACGGTTACTAAATGTCATGTCAAACATAAGTTACCAAAACATAACTCCTTTTTGATGGTTATATATTATAGCAACCAAGCACATGATTAAAAAAATACATACAATTATTTTGTAATCATTCCTCTGAGAAAGATGCTTAGAAAAATGCTTTGATCAAAAATGTTAAGAGAGATTATTTGGTGAGCCAGGGGAGACCCTTGAGAGCAAGAAGAAGAAGAAAAGGTTATCATCTTTCTATAAAATATATGTTTATATTTAGTGTTTTTTTCATACATAAGATGTGCTAAATTGTGTCATGTCATATATTTTTACACAGAAAATGCAATTATATATAAATCTGATAAACAATGAAGAAAATGCTCCGAGTACTTCAAAGGTATGATCTTCAATTTTTTGATTAACATAAATTAAACAAATTAATTGATTTTTAGTAGATTACTCACCAAATAAGTGGTTTTATTGATTTCATTAGACTTTGTGATTTCACTCGTTTTGTGTTTAACTTTGATCTATATTGAAAAATAAATCAATTGAGTGCCAACAATAATAAGTACTTCACATTCTTCTATATAATAAGTCCGTATATTTGTTTAAAATGGTAGGCCTAATTGTGCTGACTACTATGAATTTTTTATGATGTGTTGTAGTTAACTTTTGGTTATAGGTCAGCCATGGTGATCCTCGAAACCAAAGGAAAAAAGTTTTTCAAATAGACCGGCTGTGGATGATTGGACGTACATCTTATCACCAAGAGATCTATACAACCAATAAGATTTTAGAACAAATTATGACAATGCTAAGTGTTGTGGCATCATGTGAATTGGCGAAGATGACATACATAAAAGCATTAAATGCATTAAATATAGTGTGTAGTTAACTACCAATCATGTTAATTGGAAACTGAATGACGTTTTCTTTAAATCACAACATGACACAAGTGAAGCTGACACTGTTTGTCCAATTTTCCTATTTTTTTCATAAGGGTTTGTAAAGTTCAGTTACAGAGTATTATATAGATTCTTCTTGACTTCGTGCCCATAACATATTTATATTTTAGTCAAATAAATGTCGCCTAATATTTCTTCTCTTGTCTATCGCGATAGGAGTGGGCAGTTTTTCTTTGTGTCATTAATATTATGCTGAGAAGTTTTATGAACTATAGAGAAATGACATTAGTGTTAGATGATATCAGCTTCTCTGATAAGACCATTCATGCAAGCTACTTAAACAGGGGCTAAATGCAACCTGTTTTTCTGTTGCTCCAACTAGGTCAAAACCAATTCTTTTACTTAGATACAGAGTTGTACTTCAACGACATTGATTCTACTAGGCAATAGAATCGTCTCAGAGGCCCTACAACAAGGTAGTGATCACTTTGACCTAGATTTTATAGAACGCTGTCCCATCTTAAAGTCAAAACAAATTCTTTCAATTTGATCACTTTGAACTATCCCATCTTAAAGTCTTCTCTCCGAGTCTTCGTACAAACCATATAACCTGTATATCCAAATACGAATCCTCACTTCATAATTCTTCTAATGATAATACTCGGATTCCTTTCACGAAACGTTGTTGCCTAGTGCAACGGGTCTGGTTCATAGACAATTAACTTTGATCCAGGTTTTTGTATTATATCGTTGATTACATGGTTAAGCTTGCAACAAATTTATCGCTTCGAACATTGCATGTAAATAAAAAATTGTACTTTCACTAGAATATTTTCATGTATTTAGACAACGTCTTCATTGTTACTACAATTATCATGTAGAAACAGGTTATTGCAGTTATGACAAAAAGACGTAAATCGGATGAGGTTGATGGGAGAGACTAATACATATCATTGCGTACATGGGAGAGACGAGTACATATCATTGCGTACATTAATATAAAATATGTACTTTATTGTGGTTACCACATGTATGTCATAACCATTCCTTTCACTTATTAAATAACTTGTATATACTCATGTCATACTTTAATTATTAAATTTAAACGGTTCAAATGAGTTCAGATTCACAAAAATATAATAAAATAAGGAGTTTACATGTATACAAGTACAATATCAACTTTTAATAACAATAAATGTTGAATGACACATCAATAATATTTAAATATGAAAAACCACAAATATTTTTTAAAGCAAGGGCCATTGATGGCCTCGGCCATGAAAAAAAGGAATATCATGTGCCACACAGCAAAAAATATTCCTTACATACACATGCGTAACAATTAGAGTTAAAGTAACAATAAGTGGTTCAATTTAGAACATGCCTGTGCATTGCAGCTTTATAAACCTAGTTATATTAAAATAATGAATAAACATGTCCATTACCATGCCTTATAAAGCTAGTTATATTAAAATAATGAATAAACATATCCATTACAATTAGATTAGAGTTAAAGTAACAATAACTAGTTCAATTTAGAACATGGGTGTGCATTGCACTGTTATAAAGCTAGTTATATTAAAATAATGAATAAACATTATGGCCCATAATTATTTTTTTTAAAAGTGAACCTAGACAAAAATATAAATGTATACCACAATTCATTTGGTGCAAGTGCCCAAGGTAAAGATATTTTATTAGAAACATTTACTAGATCACAAACTCCAAGTTTTGTATTGACTCAAAATTGTGAATTGTAATATATAACTAAAATCATATTACAAAGGCTTACCATGTAATATCCAATCTAATTATGTGTCCAAGTATAAGCAAATCAATGAATTACATGCATGAACGTAGACACTCAATTAAAAATATATTAGTAACAAATTTCATGCACCAAAATTTAGATTCGAGTGTACATGTCATATCTTTCAATTAATATTAATAATAATAATAAATAATAATAATAATAATAATATTTAATATTATTGTTAATATTATTAAGAGTAGAAGTAATTCTGCATAGAATTTTTTCAATTTAATATAAAATTAGAAAATTTATATTAGTTAAATTTCTCAAATTATTACTTTAAGTACTAAAATCAATTTGTGTAGTCATTTTTAAGATGAAAAGTAAAGTAATATCGAAGATAATATTGTTTCACTGTATACAAATTTTAGATGTTACATAAAATATAAATGTAATCAAAATTTAATTTTGTACAAAATATTATGTGTTAGTATGATAAAGCTTTAGTGAGAATTTAAGTTACCAAAATGTAACCTCATTTTCATGAATTCATATACTAGCTACCAAAATATTGTACAATTAAATAGAAATCATTTTTTTACAAAAAAATAAAAATATAATTTTGTGCAACAAATTATATATTACCAAAATATGATGTCATGATAAGGTCAAAATATATATTTTTATATAAAAAGTAAGGCCTTCTATAGGTTTTTATTTTCAAAGTAATGCCCCTGTTATATTCCACCAACACATAAAGTTTTTTTAATGGTTATATTCCACCAAGCACATGATTAAAAAACTACATTCAACTTTTGTAATCATACTTCTTAGAAAGATGCTTAGAAAGATGTTTTAATGGGAAATGTTAAGAGAGATTATTTGGTGAGCCAGAAGAAGAAGAAAAAATTATCATCTTAAAAAATATATGTATGTTTACATTTAGTATTTTTTTCATCCTGGATAAATTATGGCATGTCATGCAACTATAAATTTGATAAAGAACAAAGCTTTATACCAGTACATCCACTGGCTATTTGTAAATTGTTATTATAAATATTTTAATTCTAATTTTATTTATTTTTAAATATTTTAATATTATTCTAAATAAATTTAACTTCAGTTAATTTTATAAATTAAAATTAATAATGTATCTTATAATATACTTATTATATTTTACTTTATGTTTTGATTTCAAAATAATATTTTTTATTTATATTTTTAAATAATTTTGTCTATAGTTGTATCTCATACATTTATTTATCTTTTTAATTATTTCATTTTTCCTAAAATATGATTCTAATAAAAAAATTTGTAATTAAATACTCAATGTGTCTTGGGAATTCAAGTTTTTTTAATGGAATGTTTGTTTGTTGTAATATCTCATGTAATAATTAATTGATGTAATTTATGTGTACATTATTTAGGTATTTGTTCTTATTATTTGTTCTTTTGTCTTTATAACTTTTTAATATTTGTTTTTAGTTTTTATTTAAAGTAATTACATATAATAAATGATTAGAATGAATTTTTATAAACAAATTACATCTTTATTTCTTGAATTTATTAGGAAAACTATTGTTTTTTTAAAAAAATAATTTTTTTGTACTTTGAACTCTGTATGTATTCATTAATTGATATAACTTATTTGTACATTTTTTATATTTTTTTATTTATAAATTTGTTCTTTATGTTTGTTTGTTTATATAGCTTTTTGATATTTGTTTAGGATTTTTGTATAAAATAATTACATATTATAAATGAGTAGAATTGGTATAATTGAAAAAACAACATTTTTATTTCATGGGATTAGTTTTACTTTGAACTTAAGTACTTCAACTTAAACTTGAGTGAGGTTGTTTTAGTAATTTGTTTCATTTTTCTTGAAATATTATTTTGTTTTGTTGTACTTTGAACTTCATGTATTAATTAATTGATGTAACTTAATTGTGCATTTTTGTTATTTTTTATTTATGTAATTATTCTTTATATATCTTTGTTTGTTTTTATCATTTTTTTATATTTGTTTATGGGTTCTTTATATTTGTTCGTTTATGTAGTTTTTTGATATTAGTTTAGGGGTTTATTTAAAATAATTACATATTATAAATTATTAGGATGAGTTTTATTGAATAAACCACATTTTTATTTTATGAGTTTATTGGCCAATCTATTTTTTTTATATAAAAAAATTAATTAATTTTTTATACTTTGAACTCCGGTACTTCAACTTAAAGTGTGTGCCAGGAAGATAAATTGTTTTATTTATGAAATGATTATATGGTTTCAAAATGATAATTTTTATTTATATATTTAAATTATTTTGTCTATAGTTTTATCATATACTTTTATTTATCTTTTAGTTATTTCATTCTTTCTAAAATATTATTCTGTTTTGTTGTACTTTGAACTTCTCTGCTTTCTGATTTAATAATTATTTGATGTAACTTTTTTGTACAATTTTTATTTTTATATATGTTTGTTTGATTTTATAGTTTTTTAATATTTTTTTAAGGGTGTTTTATAAATAATTACAAATTATAAATGATTAGAATAAATTTGATTGAACAACCTACATCTGTTTTTTTAAAAGAAATAATTGATTTTTTTGTTGTGCTTTGAACTTGAGGGTGAGGACGCTAGCTGTTTTAGTTATAAAATGACCTTATAGACGGTGACCATCAAACCATGTAACAATACCATTTTAAGTGGTTTGCACTAATTATATATATGATATAATTATTAGTTTTATTCATATTTTGAAATATTATAATATTTTAACTTAAATTAATTGCTCTTTATTGTCAATATTTACTTATTATAAATGTATTAGAAATAATTAGAGTTTATTGTGAAAATTAACTTTTTCAGCATATATGTAGGGTTGAGAAAGTTTTATATGACACTTGTGAAATGAAATTTTTACGTGTACGGTTGAGGGAGTTTTATATGACACATTAAATGAGTGTTAGCCATGACGACCAAACCACACAAACATACCATATTAACTGTCTTACACCAATTATATATAGGATATAATATAATGAAGAAAATGCTCAGTACTTCAAAGGTATGACCATATACAAGAGTACAATATTATTGTACATCAATTCTTGTTATAAAATATTTGGTTATTACTAAAACAATATTCATATAACCTTTATCCACATAAATCCTTGCATGGATAACTTATTTATTTTTTTCTAAATACCATATGTATGTTAGATGTTCAGGTTTTTGATGATTTCCAGATTGCAGATAAACAGAAGATAAACAGAATGCAAGTAACCGAGATTCAAGCATTGCAGTTTGTTCATATTTTTCGGGAGACTATTTCTCAGGTTTAGATTTGTTAGGGTTTTGTGTAAATCTTGTGTATCTGCATAAACCTTATCTCAAACAAACTCACCACCTTATCTGATGAATCAAGTTTAAATATCTCAAGCCTTATCTTTACTTGATTTATTTCTTTCAAACGTACTAACAGATTAGTTTCAAAGATTCATTCAAAATATTTACAAACAAACTTATCTTCCAACCTTATCTTGTGTTTGAAAATAAATCTGTTAGAACATTGCCTATAAATACAACTCTTCATTTCAGATTTGAAGCTAACACTTTCACGAGAATCTTTCATCATCTGAAACCATTTTCTTGTTTCATACCCGAGATATTCATATCCAGAAAAACAAGAAACTTAGTTTGAGTTGTAAAATTTCATATTACATTCTTGTAACTGAATCGTGTATTATATCACTTGTCCTGGGTTGTGGGAGGTTGATTACAACAGGAAGGCCAAGTAGCTTTGTGCTAGGTAGCTGTGTGCTAGGGAAAGGGTTCTTTCAAGTGGGCCAAGTTTGTAATCAAGGAAAGTTTGTAAGTACTTTGTTTTAAGTGGATATAATACATTCTCTATGCTAGTTGGCATGGGGACTTGGATGTAGGCCATAGACTAGGTGTAGGGGCCGAACCAAGTGAAAACTCTTGGTGTTCTGCATTGTTTGATTTCTTTATTACTGCATTTATATTTCAGTATTTTACTTTCTGCAGTTAAAAGAGACTGTCCCATACCCTGTCTCATTTGTAAAGGGACTATCCCATTTGCATAAGACACTGTCCCATTCGCCTTGACAGTTAGAATATTATTTTATCTATCGAGCCATCGAATTTCATTTGGTATCAGAGCAGGTGCATTTAATTCTCTTTTTAGTGTTTATTTTGCTAGCGATCCATGGCTCAACCAGATAGGTATTCAAACAATTATCCACCACTGCTTGATGGTGCTGAAAACTACAATGACCGGAAGTTTTGGATGAAAATCTTTCTCCAGCGTGATGCATTTGAATGGGATGCTGTAGAAAACGGTTTCACAATTCCTATGAAAGAAGGGAAGCCAAAATCTCTCAAGGATCTCTCTCCCGAAGAAGTGAACGCAATGAATTCCAATGCTAAAGCTATGAACTCACTTCTCAATGGCATGGTAGCTACAGAATTAAGAAAAGTTTCAGCATGTACTACTGCCAAGCAGATTTGGGATACGATCAAAGTCAGCCACGAAGGCACGTCTAAGGTACGTGAAGTAAAATTAAGTATGCTAATGAGTGACTATGAAGGTTTCAGGTTGGAAAGAGATGAAAGCATGCGAGATGCTCAAGGGAGGTTTCTGACATTGATGAACTCTATCTCACTTCTGGAAAGGATCATTCCTCAATCTGAGATTAATAGGAAAATCCTCAGAGAAATGCCAAAGAAGTTTGCTCCAAAGGTTACCATTCTGCAGGATTCAACACTGCTTTCGACTATGGATACTCTAACACTGTTCAGTGAATTGGAAGAATTCGAAAATCAGCTACGTAGATATGATGAAGAAGATGAAGCTCCTCGTAAGAAAACTCTTGCACATAATGCAGATGCAGATGACTCTCCTGATGATTCTGATGAAGAGATTACTCTTCTAACAGAGAAGTTTCATAAATTTCTTGCCAAACGGAATGTTTCCAAACGACCTATGAAGTCACAGTTTCCGAAGAAGGACTTCAAATCTAATCCGAGCAAGGAGGTCAAAGTGAATCAAAGCAAGGATACTTGTTTTGAGTGTGGAAAGAAAGGGCACTTCAAAAAGGACTGCTACAAGCTGAAGAATAAAAAGAAGGCATTAATTACCTGGAGTGATGATGAATCTGATGTGGAGATTGATTTAGAAGATGAAGTTGCTCAACTTTGTTTTTGCTGGACTAGAGGACAACTTCAGTGATAATGATGAGGTACAGAATATTACGTATAATTCAAATATATCTTCATCTATTTTAAATTTGCAGGTCCAGGTTAAGAAGTTGAAAGAAAAGAATGCTTATTTAAAGCAAGCTTTAAGTGAAGTTCTTAGTGAAATGGATGACCCCATGAAGGAAGAAGCCCTAGTTGCTGAGAACAAATCATTGCTTGAAAGGGTTTCAAAACTTACTGAAGAAAATTAATATCTCAAAAATGAGATTGAAATGAAGGATGTATGCCTTGAAGCCTTGAAGAAAGAATCAATATCTGTTGATCCAGAAACCGTTAAAGAAGACAGTGCTCCTGATCCCCTGGTTCCTGAATTAAAGCAGAAAGTTGAACAGCTTGAAAAGGATTTAGCTAAATGTTTCCATGGAGAAGGAACTTTGAATGCTCTTCTTGGAGAACAAAAATCCTCTCTTGATAAAGGAGGTTTAGGTTGTGAATCAATCAAGAAACGTGCATTTCAAGGGGGGTATAAGCGAGCTCCTATGAAATATAAGATGCCTTATGAGAAATGTCGAGATTGTGGCAAAGTTGGCCACCCTACATCTGAATCTAGATTATGTGGTATCAAGGGCCACTTCTCTAACTCATCTTATAAATCGTCTACTAGATATAAATCTGCTAATACTTCTGTTAATATTGTTCAGATGTGGATTAAGAAATCAGATAGACATTTAGAATTTTTTTTTACTTTGAACTCTGTATGTATTAATTAATTGATATAACTTATTTGTACATTTTTTTATATTTTTTTATTTATAAATTTGTTCTTTATGTTTGTTTGTTTATATAGCTTTTTGATATTTGTTTAGGATTTTTGTATAAAATAATTACATATTATAAATGAGTAGAATTGGTATAATTGAAAAAACAACATTTTTATTTCATGAGATTAGTTTTACTTTGAACTTAAGTACTTCAACTTAAACTTGAGTGAGGTTGTTTTAGTAATTTGTTTCATTTTTCTTGAAATATTATTTTGTTTTGTTGTACTTTGAACTTCATATATTAATTAATTGATGTAACTTAATTGTGTATTTTTGTTATTTTTTATTTATGTAATTATTCTTTATATATGTTTGTTTGTTTCTATCATTTTTTTATATATGTTTATGGGTTCTTTATATTTTTTTTATTTAAGTTTAAAATTTAAAAACGAGAATATATACATTATAACTATCAAAGTAGTAATTTAAACAAATGACTAACACATGATAATTAAAAATAAATGTCGATATTCTATAATTTTTAATTTCACTTAAACCTCATAAAGATACTTAATTTAATTATATTTATGTCTGAATATGAAATACCCCGACTTTTTTTAGACAATAAAATATACTTAAATATCAAACTAAAACTACAAATTTTATTCATGTTTCTAATAAGTCTCAAATAAGCATAGGCAATTTTTTAATCTCAAACATAAATAGCATTATATAGCAAATCTTGAGAGCGTTCCTATATAAACATAATCACTAAAATATTATTCCAAACTAAGCTAGTCCTTGTTCCAAAAGCTTAGTATCTCAAAATTTTGTAAGTAATTAACCAAAGAGCCCAGCAAGAAACAGCTCGGGCCAGGTGACACAGTTTTATAATTTTCCTTACGAAGGTATCATAAGTGTGTGCCCTTGCATTCTCTAAGTATAAAAAGCAACTTCCCAAACTATATGCACAAAAATATTTTAAAGATTTTAAAATAAAGTAAAGTGTTAAGAGTTAACTTACCTCAGTCACTTGAATGAATCCAAATATAATGCCAAATAATCCTAATTTAAATAGATGAAGCAAAATATAATTAATATATAATACCAATTATTTTAAAAATGACATGTATATAAGATGCCATAATAACTGTGTCCACACATGTATTCTCAGTGTAAAGGTCACTAATAATAAAATTATACAACCCTTATACTAAATGTTCATGCTCACAATAAGGGAAAAATAAATAAATAAAACATGTAAGTAAACTTCTTAAACTTATAAATATTAACATATACTTATGTATATAAAAATATATATAACTTATGAAAAACACATTATTTGCATAATCACATTATTCCTGAAATATAATAATAATAATAATAATAACTATAATAATAATAATAATAATAATAATAATTATAATAATAATAATAATAATAATAATACACATAATAATAATAATACATGAGGGACAAGTGCATAAATCATTTAGTGAGAGAGGAAAGGTGTAAAGTATCTTAACAACAAATATACCATTCCAAAAAATTCAATTTTTCATAATATGCAAAAACTATTTTTTATTATTTATAACATAAATATATTAATATACATTTATAAAAAGAATTTTCTCACGTTTACTTTGCATAAAATATAATTACACACAAATATTTATGTACAAAATACTATGACATAACTCATGTGAAATTAAAAACTAAAATTTGTTGATGTGATTACATTAGAAAATAATTACCAAAACTAGCACATAGATAACAAAACTTATAAACACCTATAAAATAACAAGTAAAATAAGGTGTTTAATGGTAGGTCAAGACCTCTAACTATGGCACATAGACTTAAATAGCATGGAAAGAAATTAGCAGTGTCAAAACATATATACATTCATATGGGAGCACTTAATTGTATATACAAGTCAGAGAGTGAAAATACATGTAATATTATAAAATATAGAATGAAGTAGAACCTACCTAGTAGGAGAGTCACTGTACAAAGAGAAAAATAAAATTAGTAAGGATTATATAGAACTATTGGTTGAACTTATTTCCTAATTTACTCTGCCTATACTCACCCAGCATTTGAAATTCATACCCACTTTCAGTGAACACGTCTTATGAGCACTGCTACTTTTTACCCACTAATAACAACAAACTTAAAAATTAAAACAAAAGATAATTATTATTTTTAAATATAATTATTTTAATTTTCAAAACATATAACTCTATCAAATAAATTTTATAATTTACAAGAACAATTAATATCAATATATAAAATACAAAATATTATAATATAAAAATCTCGGATATTACTTTCTACCCTCCTTAAAAAAATTTGCTCTCAAAATTTAAACATGCAAAACATATTTAAATATACCAAAAATATTTCAGTGTCAAGAAACACAAACCAAAAATAGAAGTAGTGTTTTTATAACACACCCAACTAAACTCACACGCCACCGCATGCACATACATGATAACTAGTATCACTACTCACACGTCAAGCCCAGTCTAAAGTAAGGTAACCTAGGCTCTCAATACCATCTAGGCTCTGAATACCAACTCTAATACCGGGACTTTTTTTAAACAATAAATTATACCTAAATATCAAACTAAAACTACAAATTTTATTAATGCTTACCATAAATCTCAAATAAGCCTACACAATTTTTTATTTCCAAACATAAATAGCATTATATAGCAAATTTTGAGAGACGCCCCTCGAATACAAACATAATCACTAAAACATTATTCCAAAGCAAGTTCAAATCAAGTTCACCTTTAACATGTGCCAAAAGGTAAGCACCTGAAAGTAATGAGCCAAAGTGCCCAATAATAAAATAATTCTAAACTAGTGGATCAAGTATCTTAATTTTATAAAACCAAAATTATTATCCAAAAATTCATATGACATAAAATATAACATAATTCTACAGCTCGCTAAGCCACAAATACTTGCTAACACAGTATCAAAAGTTCATGATTTCTGTCAATAATGGGGCCCCTTACTAAGGTGTTATAGGTTTGTACCGTGGCGAAGGCATCATAATTAGCACTCCCTAAGCTATTCCGGAACTATAAGCAATCACTAATTGGTTCACAAGTGAATTCTTGTATCTAAAACACTCTACTTGATCCATAAATTTTTTATATAAAAACAGTGCAAAAATATATTAAATATTTTAAAATAAAGTAAAGTATGAAAAATTAAGTTACCTCAGTCACTTCAATGAATCCAAATATAAGTGCCAAATAAATCCTAATTTAAATAGATGAAACAAAATATAACTAATATATAATACCAACTATTTTAAAAATGACATTTACATAAGATGAGGGCATAGTCAGTATGTCCCCACATATTATAAGTGCAAAGGTCAGCTAATGATAAAATTATACAACAATTATGCTAAGTGTTCATTAGGACAACAAGGGAAAAATAAATAAATAAAACACCTAAGTAAACTTCTTGGACTTATAAATACAAGCTAGCATATACTTATGTACACAAAAAATTATATTACTTATAAAAAACACAATAACTTCATAATCACATTATTCCTCAAATATAATAATAATAATAATAATAATAATAATATTAATAATAATAATAATAATAATAATAATAATAATAATAATAATAATAATAATAATAATAATAATAGTACATGAGGGATAAGTGCATAAATCATTTAGTGGGAGAGAAAAGGTGTAAAGTATCTTAACAACAAGTATACCATGTGATTTCCAGTCTAAAACTAATTCCAGCAAATTCAAATTTTCTCAATATGCAAAAACTATTTTTAATTATATATAACATAAAAATATGAATGTACATTTGTAAAAAGAACTATCTCATGTTTACCTTGCATAAAACTATGATATAACTCATGTGAAATTAATAACTAAAATTTGTTGATGTGATTACATTAGAAAATAATTACCAAAATTAGATAGATAAAAAAAAACTTATAAACACCTATAAAATAACAATAAAATAAGCTCTTTAATGATAGCTATGTAGGCACGGCCTTTAACCATCGCACATACACTTAAATAGCATGGAAAGAAATCAAGAGTGTCAAAACGTATATACATGAAAAAGGGGAGCATTTAATTATATATACAAGTCACATAGTAAAACATGCATGTAATATTATAAAATATAGAATGAAGAAGAACGGACCTAGTAGGAGAGTCAGTGTACAAAGAGAAAAAAAACTAGTAAGGATTATATAGAAGAGAAAACGCGGCATGAGGACAATCTTAAGTTTGTCCCCTAAGGTTATAAAAATAGGACGTCTTTCAGTATATACATATGTTTCATCAATTAATTCATAAACACGTCTCTAACCTCAGGTCTCTCCCTCCCTCGAAATCCAAAACCGTACTCCCTTAAAATCCAAATTCACCAGTCATGTCTTAGTCCAATCCTAAAATTAGGATTTTTTTCATTAAATCAATGGAGAACGATGAACATAGTCGATGTATATACGAGCCTGAGGAAAAATAGCAGTTATCACATTATGAAGATTTTGAAGATGAATCACACAACTGTATTCAGGAACCAGATTCTATCACAGATGAAGGCTGTCATGTTGATTCATAAGTGCCTCAAATTGGTATGGAATTTCTTACTAGTGAAGTAGCTTACGATTTTTATAAGATTTTTTCTTTGAAACAAGGATTTGCTACACAAAAATATTCATTTACTAAATTCCAAGATGGTACGATTATAAAGAGATATTTCGTGTGTAACAAAAAGGGCTTTAAAGGGCCTGATAAACGAGAGTTGGGGAGGGAAGTAAAACGAAAGAGAGAAACAAGAGAATTTTGTAAGGCTCATATGAATATTCATCAAACTAATGGAGGAACATGGTGCATTAGCAGTTTTTATAAAACACATACACATCCAATGATTGATTCCCCAAAAAAGGATTCTCCAAAAAAGAAGGTGTATTTACGTTCACATCATAAAGAACAGACCAAGATGACCATAGAAGAATATCATAGATGAGAAATTAGGCCGGCTAAAATTTCTCGTTTGCTGAATGGATCTGGTCAACCATCAAATAAAATTACTCTACAACAAGTTAGTGATCATCTGAGAATTAGCCGAAAAAGTAATATTGGGAGAAAGTGCGGTGTAGTTATAAAAACGTTTGGAGAGACAAGCACAAGATTCTCAATTTTATTATGCAATAGAAATTGATGAGAATCAAGTTTGTAGAAGCATTTTATGGGCAGATGGAAGAGCGAGGAATTCATATATGTTATTTGACGATGTTGTTGTGTTTGACATGACGTACAAAACTAATAGTTTTTCAATGCCGTTTGCACAATTTATGGGTGTAAATCATCGTATGCAATCCACTTTGTTTGGTTGTGCTCTTTTGGTGGATGAGCGTGAAGATACTTTTATTTGGTTATTTGAAAATTGGTTGAAATGTAGGTGCAATTATTACGAAACAAGATCGAGCTATCTGTAGTGCAATTAAAAAGGTTTTTCCGTATACACATCATAGATTTTGTAAGTGGCATCTTGGACTACAGGAGGATGAACATATTCGTTCACTTTGATTTTCGTATAATCTAGAATTTGATGAAATCTACTCTAAATGATCACAAAAAAGTAGAAGCATCGAAGAATCAAAAATATGTTGGACTATGATTAAAGACAAATACCAACACTATTTTGAAGAGCCTCTGACAGAGAAACAAAAAAGCGAAAAGAAATATTGGAGATGGTTAGAGACCATGCATGTGCAAAGGCATCATTGGGTGCGAGGTTATTTAGAAAAAACCTTTTTTGCAAGTACCTCTATATTTATGTATCTTTTTATTGTCTTCATATTTTGAGCCATATCTTTCTTTTCATACAAGATGTTTATTTGCTCATGCTGCTACTTTTATTTGTTAAGTATGAATCAAACAATATTTATAACTATTGCACGTATGAAATCCATTAAAAGAAGCGAGAATTTGAGTGTCTTTTTTGATTGATTTGTTCATAGTTCTACTGCATTGTCCGAATTTATTGATCAGATGATGGGCATAATAAGGAAGAGAAAGAAGATTTTATTTGTATGACAATTAAACCCAACTTTGCGGAGATGTATCCGCTTGAGGCTCATACAGGTTTGTACCAGATTGGTTTTCAAAAAATTTATAGAAGAATTTAGATTATTATTTTATTTTCGGCATAAAAATGTTAAAGGAGAGGGAGAGAATTTAACTTATAAAGTGACCTTTGACTATAAAAATAAACTTGTATCATACATGGTTGATGTTAATACATCAGATTTCAATTTTGTTTGTACTTGTGCAAAGTTTCAAAATGCAGGGCTGCTGTGCGTGTTATATCTTATGAAACAAAAATTCTTCATGAAGACAATTCTTGAGAAGTATATCTTACCAAGATGGATACTAAGTTTCACATACACTACTTATGAAAGGGTTGTAATACGTGACTCTAAACTACAAGAATATAATAACCTCCTATTAGTTATCCATTTTTCCCTTCCATTTGGTTGTTTACCATTTTTATATTGTGAAGTTTGCAGATGGTGGACAAATGAATACAGTGGAAAAATAGTTCTATCATTAGTTGTTTTTCTATAGTAGTTGTGAGTGTATTATATAACCCAACTCAATACTGTGGAGAATTATTGGTGACTTGTAATGCTGAGGAAAGGGAAGATAAAAGATGAGAAATCATCTAGACAGAGGTTATTGCATATATGACAAAAAGATGTAAATGGGATGAGGTTGATGGGAGAGATGGATAGAGATAATACATATTAACATAAAATAAATACTTTTTTTGTTACCATATTAGTGGTTTTATACCAAAAAGTGTATATATCAATTATTTTCTCCTACTATAAGTAAGTGACAATATATTTATTAATTATACATATTTTAATTATTATAAAAATATTGTTATTTGTCATCAAATTTGATATTTTTCTTTAAAACCTATCAATGATATTTGATCAAATAATTGACAACATATACAGTATGTCATATTGGTACCATTATTTAGATGCACTATAAAATTTCCGAATTAAATATTAAAAAAATGTAAACTAAAAAATATATGGATCATGACCATTCATTTGTCTTATTAAATAAATTGTATATACTCATGTCATACTTTAATTATTATATATAAATGGTTATTATAATTATTATTTATACAAAGTCTTCATTGTTACTACAATTATCAACTAGACAGAGTTTATTCCAGTTATGACAAAAAGATGTAAATAACATGTTTACTAGGTGACCATATATCGAAAAATGTATATATCAATTATTTTCTCTTATTATACGTAACAATATACTAAATAATTATATTTATTTTAATTATTATAAAAATATTTTTTTTGTCATCAAATTTAATATTTCCTTCAAAATAGCTCATATTTTATCTCACAATTCGGTAACATATACCATATGTCACATTGGTACCATTATTTAGATGCAATATAAAAATTTATGAATTAAATATTAAAAAAGATGTCAACTAAAAAATGTATGGACTAAGCATGCATGTATGTCTTGCTTTGTCTTATTAAATAACTTGTGTATACTAATTTTATACTTCTATTACTATATTTAAATGGTTCAAATGAGTTCAAATTCACAAAAATATACTAAAATAAGGGTTTTATATGTATATAAGTACAATATAAACTTTTAATAAATGACTCTTCAATAATATTTTTTAACACAAGATCACATATTTTTAACAAACTAACACACACTATGTTTAACTGCTGATTTCACTGGGTATCTGCTTCTAATTATGCATTGCAAATACAAAACCTTGCCAGTGTAGCAATAATTATAGGCAAAAAAACATACTAATATTATATTGCAGTCAAACATGCCCATGCAATCTCTTGAACATATGAAGAGATATTGAACAAGGGACTGGAAAAATAATTATTGGCAACAATAAAAAATATTAAAGACTTAAATTCAAATAAAAATTAAATGTTAAAAACTGCAAATATTTTTAAAGCAAAGGCCATGGATAGCTCTCAGCCATGAGAAAAATAAGGAATATAATGTAATTTAAGTTTAATGTCAAATAAGGAATATCATGTGATTAAAGTTTAATGTCAAATCTTGGAGAACATACAAAAATATTTCAATATTGTCCAATGCCAGAGCAAAAATTATTCATTACTCCTTACATAGAGAAACCAAAACAATTAGAGTTAAAGTAACAATAACTCGGACAATTAACATCACCAATTTACTGCCCATAATTGTTTTTTTATAAAAGTGAACTTAGACCAAAATATAAATGTACACACTAATTCATTTGGTACAAGAGTGCAAAGTAAATATATTTTATTAGAAACATTTACTAGATCAAAAACCCCACGTTTTGTATTAATTAAAAATTGTGAAATTAAATATATAAGTCAAAATCATATTAAAAATAATTACTAGTTAATACTAGTGTCAAGTGTTGAAAATAGTGTAAAAATAGTGGGCAAGAGTTATATATTTATCATTGAATTATAAGCAAATTAATAAATGCATACATTCACTTAAAAATAGATTAGTAACGAATTTCAAGTACCAAAATTTAGATGGGAGTTTACACATCATACCTTTCAATTAATATTAATAATAATAATTAATAATAATAATAATAATAATTAATATTATTGTTAATCTTATTAAGAGTAATAGTAAATTTTCTTAGACTTTTTTCAATTTTATTTAAGATTAAAAATTTACGTTAGTTTAATTTCTAAAATTATAATTATAAGCACTAAAATCAATCTATTTAGTTATTTTTAAGATGACAAGTAAAGTAAGATGGGAGATAATATTTTTTGACAGTATTCAAATTTTATATGTTACATAAAATATAACTGTAATCAAAATTTAATTCTCTACAAGATATCATGTGTTACTATAATAAAAAGCTTTAGTGGAAATTTAAGTTACAAAAATATAACCTCACTTTCATGATTTCATATACTGGCCACAAAAATATTGTACAAATAAAGGGAAATAACGAGAAATTCTCTCGTAAGCAAAAAATAGCAAGGGAAAGAAAAAAAATTACAAAAGCATAAATATAATTTTGTGCAAGAAATTATATATTACAAAAATATGACGCCATGATAAGGTCAAAATACATGTTTTTATATAAAATGTAACACCTTCTATAAGTTTTTACTTTCAAAGTAACGCCACAACGGTTACTAAATGTCATGTCAAACATAAGTTACCAAAACATAACTCCTTTTTGATGGTTATATATTATAGCAACCAAGCACATGATTAAAAAAATACATACAACTATTTTGTAATCATTCCTCTGAGAAAGATGCTTAGAAAGATGCTTTGATTGGAAATGTTAAGAGAGATTATTTGGTGAGCCAGGGGAGACCCTTGAGAGCAAGAAGAAGAAGAAAAGGTTATCATCTTTCTATAAAATATATGTTTTTATTTAGTGTTTTTTTCATACATAAGATGTGCTAAATTGTGTCATGTCATGTATTTTTACACAGAAAATGCAATTATATATAAATCTGATAAACAATGAAGAAAAAGCTCTGAGTACTTCAAAGGTATGATCTTCAATTTTTTGATTAACATAACTTCAACAAATTTATTGATTTTTAGTAGATTACTCACCAAATAAGTGGTTTTATTGATTTCATTAGAGTTTGTGATTTCACTCGTTTTGTGTTTAACTTTGATCTATATTAAAAAATAAATCAATTGAGTGCCAACAATATTAAGTACTTCACATTCTTCTATATAATAAGTGCCTATATTTGTTTAAAATGGTTTTATCATATGGGTGGCTTATGATTTTATTTTATGGCTCTATTTTGCTAGGCCTAATTGTGCTGACTACTATGAATTTTTTATGATGTGTTGTAGTTAACTTTTGGTTATAGGTCAGCCATGGTGATCCTCGAAACCAAAGGAAAAAAGTTTTTCAAATAGACCGGCTGTGGATGATTGGACGTAGATCTTATCACCAAGAGATCTATACAACCAATAAGATTTTAGAACAAATTATGACAATGCTAAGTGTTATGGCATCATGTCAATTGGCGAAGATGACATACATAAAAGCATTAAATGCATTAAATATAGTGTGTAGTTAACTACCAATCATGTTAATTGGAAACTGAATGACGTTTTCTTTAAATCACAACATGACACAAGTGAAGCTGACACTGTTTGCCCAATTATCCTATTTTTTTCATAAGGGTTTGTAAAGTTCAGTTATAGAGTATTATATAGATTCTTCTTGACTTCGTGCCCATAACATATTTATATTTTAGTCAAATAAATGTCGCCTAATATTTCTTGTCTTGTATATCGCGATAGGAGTGGGCAGTTTTTCTTTGTGTCATTAATATTATGCTGAGAAGTTTTATGAACTATAAAGAAATGACACTAGTGTTAGATGATATCAGCTTCTCTCATAAGACCATTCATGCAAGCTACTTAAACAGGGGCTAAATGCAACCTGTTTTTCTGTTGCTCCAACTAGGTCAAAACCAATTCTTTTACTTAGATACAGAGTTGTACTTCAACGACATTGATTCTACTAGGCAATAGAATCGTCTCAGAGGCCCTACAACAAGGTAGTGATCACTTTGACCTAGATTTTATAGAACGCTGTCCCATCTTAAAGTCAAAACAAATTCTTTCACTTTGATCACTTTGAACTGTCCCATCTTAAAGTCTTCTCTCCGAGTCTTCGTACAAACCATATAACCTGTATATCCAAATACGAATCCTCACTTCATAATTCTTCTAATGATGATACTCAGATTCCTTTCATGAAACGTTGTTGCCTAGTGAAACGGGTCTGGTTCATAGACAATTAACTTTGATCCAGGTTTTTGTATTATATCATTGATTACATGGTTAAGCTTGCAACAAATTTATCGCTTCGAACATTGCATGTAAATAAAAAATTGTACTTTCACTAGAATATTTTCATGTATTTAGACAATGTCTTCATTGTTACTACAATTATCATGTAGAGACAGGTTATTGCAGTTATGACAAAAAGACATAAATCGGATGAGGTTGATGGGAGAGACTAATACATATCATTGCGTACATGGGAGAGACGAGTACATATCATTGCGTACATTAATATAAAATATGTACTTTATTGTGGTTACCACATGTATGTCATAACCATTCCTTTCACTTATTAAATAACTTGTATATACTCATGTCATACTTTAATTATTAAATTTAAACGGTTCAAATGAGTTCAAATTCACAAAAATATAATAAAATAAGGAGTTTACATGTATATAAGTACAATATCAACTTTTAATAACAATAAATGTTGAATGACACATCAATAATATTTAAATGTGAAAAACCAGTAATATTTTTTAAAGCAAGGGCCATTGATGGCCTCGGCCATGAAAAACAAGGAATATCATGTGCCACACAACAAAAAATATTCCTTACATACACATGCATAACAATTAGAGTTAAAGTAACAATAAGTGGTTCAATTTAGAACATGCGTGTGCATTGCAGCTTTATAAACCTAGTTATATTAAAATAATGAATAAACATGTCCATTACGATGCCTTATAAAGCTAGTTATATTAAAATAATGAATAAACATATCCATTACAATTAGATTAGAGTTAAAGTAACAATAACTAGTTCAATTTAGAACATGGGTGTGCATTGCACTGTTATAAAGCTAGTTATATTAAAATAATGAATAAACATTACGGCCCATAATTATTTTTTTAAAAGTTAACCTAGACAAAAATATAAATGTATACCACAATTCATTTGGTGCAAGTGCCCAAGGTAAATATATTTTATTAGAAACATTTACTAGATCACAAACTCCAAGTTTTGTATTGACTCAAATTTGTGAATTGAAATATATAACTAAAATCATATTACAAAGGCTTGCCATGTAATATCCAATCTAATTTTGTGTCCAAGTATAAGCAAATCAATGAATTACATGCATGAACGTAGACACTCAATTAAAAATATATTAGTAACAAATTTCATGCACCAAAATTTAGATTCGAGTGTACATGTCATATCTTTCAATTAATATTAATAATAATAATAAATAATAATAATAATAATAATATTTAATATTATTGTTAATATTATTAATAGTAGAAGTAATTCTGCATAGAATTTTTTCAATTTAATATAAAATTAGAAAATTTACATTAGTTAAATTTCTCAAATTATTACTTTAAGTACTAAAATCAATTTGTGTAGTCATTTTTAAGATGAAAAGTAAAGTAATATCGAAGATAATATTATTTCACTCTATACAAATTTTAGATATTACATAAAATATAAATGTAATCAAAATTTAATTTTGTACAAAATATTAGGTGTTAGTATGATAAAGTTTTAGTGAGAATTTAAGTTACCAAAATGTAACCTCATTTTCATGAATTCATATACTACCTACCAAAATATTGTACAAATAAATAGAAATCATTTTTTTACAAAAAAATAAAAATATAATTTTGTGCAACAAATTATATATTACCAAAATATGATGTCATGATAAGGTCAAAATATATATTTTTATATAAAAAGTAAGGCGTTCTATAGGTTTTTATTTTCAAAGTAATGCCCCTATTATATTCCACCAACACATAAAGTTTTTTTAATGGTTATATTCCACCAAGCACATGATTAAAAAACTACATTCAACTTTTGTAATCATACTTCTTAGAAAGATGCTTAGAAAGATGTTTTAATGGGAAATGTTAAGAGAGATTATTTGGTGAGCCAGAAAAAGAAGAAAAGGTTATCATCTTAAAAAATATATATATGTTTACATTTAGTATTTTTTTCATCCTGGATAAATTATGGCATGTCATGCAATTATAAATTTGATAAAGAACAAAGCTTTATACCAGTACATCCACTGGCTATTTGTAAATTGTTATTATAAATATTTTAATTCTAATTTTATTTATTTTTAAATATTTTAATATTATTCTAAATAAATTTAACTTCAGTTAATTTTATAAATTAAAATTAATAATGTATCTTATAATATACTTATTATATTTTACTTTATGTTTTGATTTCAAAATAATATTTTTTATATATATTTTTAAATAATTTTGTCTATAGTTGTATCTCATACATTTATTTATCTTTTTAATTATTTCATTTTTCCTAAAATATGATTCTAATAAAAAAATTTGTAATTAAATACTCAATGTGTCTTGTGAATTCAAGTTTTTTTTAATGGAATGTTTGTTTGTTGTAATATCTCATGTAATAATTAATTGATGTAATTTATATGTCCATTATTTAGGTATTTGTTCTTATTATTTGTTCTTTTGTCTTTATAACTTTTTAATATTTGTTTTTGGTTTTTATTTAAAGTAATTACATATAATAAATGACAAGAATGAATTTTTATAAACAAATTACATCTTTATTTCTTGAATTTATTAGGAAAACTATTGTTTTTTTTTAAAAAATAATTTTTTTTATACTTTGAACTCTGTATGTATTAATTAATTGATATAATTTATTTGTACATTTTTTTATATTTTTTTATTTATAAATTTGTTCTTTATGTTTGTTTGTTTATATATCTTTTTGATATTTGTTTAGGATTTTTGTATAAAATAATTACATATTATAAATGAGTAGAATTGGTATAATTGAAAAAACAACATTTTTATTTCATGAGATTAGTTTTACTTTGAACTTAAGTACTTCAACTTAAACTTGAGTGAGGTTGTTTTAGTAATTTGATTCATTTTTCTTGAAATATTATTTTGTTTTGTTGTACTTTGAACTTCATGTATTAATTAATTGATGTAACTTAATTGTGCATTTTTGTTATTTTTTATTTATGTAATTATTCTTTATATATGTTTGTTTGTTTCTATCATTTTTTTATATTTGTTTATGGGTTCTTTATATTTGTTCGTTTATGTAGTTTTTTGATATTAGTTTAGGGGTTTATTTAAAATAATTACATATTATAAATGATTAGGATGAGTTTTATTGAATAAACCACATTTTTATTTTACGAGTTTATTGGCCAATCTACTTTTTTTTATATAAAAAAAATTAATTAATTTTTTGTACTTTGAACTCCTGTACTTCAACTTAAAGTGTGTGCGAGGAAGATAAATTGTTTTATTTATGAAATGATTATATGGTTTCAAAATGATATTTTTTATTTATATATTTAAATTATTTTGTCTATAGTTTTATCATATACTTTTATTTATCTTTTAGTTATTTCATTCTTTCTAAAATATTATTCTGTTTTGTTGTACTTTGAACTTCTCTGCTTTCTGATTTAATAATTATTTGATGTAATTTTTTTGTACAATTTTTATTTTTATATTTGTTCTTTATATATGTTTGTTTGATTTTATAGTTTTTTAATATTTTTTTAGGGTGTTTTATAAATAATTACACATTATAAATGATTAGAATAAATTTTATTTAACAACCTACATCTGTTTTTTTAAAAGAAATAATTGATTTTTTTGTTGTGCTTTGAACTTGAGGGTGAGGACGCTAGCTGTTTTAGTTATGAAATGACCTTATAGAACGGGACCATCAAACCATGTAACAATACCATTTTAAGTGGTTTGCACTAATTATATATATGATATAATTATTAGTTTTATTCATATTTTGAAATATTATAATATTTTAACTTAAATTAATTGCTCTTTATTGTCAATATTTACTTATTATAAATGTATTAGAAATAATTAGAGTTTATTGTGAAAATTAACTTTTTCACCATATATGTAGGGTTGAGGAAGTTTTATATGACACTTGTGAAATGAAATTTTTACGTGTACGGTTGAGGGAGTTTTATATGACACATTAAATGAGTGTTAGCCATGACGACCAAACCACACAAACATACCATATTAACTATTTTACACCAATTATATATAGGATATAATATAATGAAGAAAATGCTCAGTACTTCAAAGGTATGACCATATACAAGAGTACAATATTATTGTACATCAATTCTGTGTTATAAAATATTTGGTTATTACTAAAACAATATTCATATAACCTTTATCCACATAAATCCTTGCATGGATAACTTATTTATTTTTTTCTAAATACCATATGTATGTTAGATGTTCAGGTTTATGATGATTTCCAGATTGCAGATAAACAGAATATAAACAGAATGCAAGTAACCGAGATTCAAGCATTGCAGTTTGTTCAGATTTTCCAGGAGACTATTTCTCAGGTTTAGGTTTGTCAGGGTTTTGTGTAAATCTTGTTTATCTGCATAAACCTTATCTCAAACAAACTCACCACCTTATCTGATGAATCAAGTTTAAATATCTCAAGCCTTATCTTTACTTGATTTATTTCTTTCAAACGTACTAACATATTAGTTTCAAAGATTCATTCAAAATATTTTCAAATAAACTTATCTTCCAACCTTATCTTGTGTTTGAAAATTAATCTGTTAGAACATTGCCTATAAATACAACTCTTCATTTCAGATTTGAAGCTAACACTTTCACGAGAATCTTTCATCATCTGAAATCATTTTCTTGTTTCATACCCGAGATATTCATATCCAGAAAAACAAGAAACTTAGTTTGAGTTGTAAAATTTCATATTACATTCTTGTAACTGAATCGTGTATTATATCACTTGTCCCGGGTTGTGGGAGGTTGATTACAACAGGAAGGCCATGTAGCTTTGTGCTAGGTAGCTGTGTGCTAGGGAAAGGGTTCTTTCAAGTGGGTCAAGTTTGTAATCAAGGAAAGTTTGTAAGTACTTTGTTTTAAGTGGATATGATACATTCTCTATGCTAGTTGTCAATATTTACTTATTATATATATGACCATCAAACCATGTAACAATACCATTTTAAGTGGTTTGCACTAATTATATATATGATATAATTATTAGTTTTATTCATATTTTGAAATATTATAATATTTTAACTTAAATTAATTGCTCTTTATTGTCAATATTTACTTATTATAAATGTATTAGAAATAATTAGAGTTTATTGTGAAAATTAACTTTTTCAGCATATATGTAGGGTTGAGGAAGTTTTATATGACACTTGTGAAATGAAATTTTTACGTGTACGGTTGAGGGAGTTTTATATGACACATTAAATGAGTGTTAGCCATGACGACCAAACCACACAAACATACCATATTAACTGTCTTACACCAATTATATATAGGATATAATATAATGAAGAAAATGCTCAGTACTTCAAAGGTATGACCATATACAAGAGTACAATATTATTGTACATCAATTCTTGTTATAAAATATTTGGTTATTACTAAAACAATATTCATATAACCTTTATCCACATAAATCCTTGCATGGATAACTTATTTATTTTTTTCTAAATACCATATGTATGTTAGATGTTCAGGTTTTTGATGATTTCCAGATTGCAGATAAACAGAAGATAAACAGAATGCAAGTAACCGAGATTCAAGCATTGCAGTTTGTTCATATTTTCCGGGAGACTATTTCTCAGGTTTAGATTTGTTAGGGTTTTGTGTGAATCTTGTGTATCTGCATAAACCTTATCTCAAACAAACTCACCACCTTATCTGATGAATCAAGTTTAAATATCTCAAGCCTTATCTTTACTTGATTTATTTCTTTCAAACGTACTAACAGATTAGTTTCAAAGATTCATTCAAAATATTTACAAACAAACTTATCTTCCAACCTTATCTTGTGTTTGAAAATAAATCTGTTAGAACATTGCCTATAAATACAACTCTTCATTTCAGATTTGAAGCTAACACTTTCACGAGAATCTTTCATCATCTGAAACCATTTTCTTGTTTCATACCCGAGATATTCATATCCAGAAAAACAAGAAACTTAGTTTGAGTTGTAAAATTTCATATTACATTCTTGTAACTGAATCGTGTATTATATCACTTGTCCTGGGTTGTGGGAGGTTGATTACAACAGGAAGGCCTAGTGGCTTTGTGCTAGGTAGCTGTGTGCTAGGGAAATGTTTCTTTCAAGTGGGCCAAGTTTGTAATCAAGGAAAGTTTGTAAGTACTTTGTTTTTAAGTGGATATAATACATTCTCTATGCTAGTTGGCATGGGGACTTGGATGTAGGCCATAGACTAGGTGTAGGGGCCAAACCAAGTGAAAACTCTTGGTGTTCTGCATTGTTTGATTTCTTTATTACTGCATTTATATTTCAGTATTTTACTTTATGCAGTTAAAAGAGACTGTCCCATACCCTGTCTCATTTGTAAAGGGACTGTCCCATTTGCATAAGAGACTGTCCCATTCGCCTTGACAGTAAGAATATTATTTTATCTATCGAGCCATCGAATTTCATTTGGTATCAGAGCAGGTGCATTTAATTCTCTTTTTAGTGTTTATTTTGCTAGCGATCCATGGCTCAACCAGATAGGTATTCAAACAATTATCCACCACTGCTTCATGGTGCTGAAAACTACAATGACTGGAAGTTTCGGATGAAAATCTTTCTCCAGCGTGATGCATTTGAATGGGATGCTGTAGAAAACGGTTTCACAATTCCTTTGAAAGAAGGGAAGCCAAAATCTCTCAAGGATCTCTCTCCCGAAGAAGTGAACGCAATGAATTTCAATGCTAAAGCTATGAACTCACTTCTCAATGGCATGGTAGCTACAGAATTAAGAAAAGTTTCAGCATGTACTACTGCCAAGCAGATTTGGGATACGATCAAAGTCAGCCACGAAGGCACGTCTAAGGTACGTGAAGTAAAATTAAGTATGCTAATGAGTGACTATGAAGGTTTGAGGTTGGAAAGAGATGAAAGCGTGCGAGATGCTCAAGGGAGGTTTCTGACATTGATGAACCCCATCTCACTTCTGGAAAGGATCATTCCTCAATCTGAGATTAATAGGAAAATCCTCAGAGCAATGCCAAAGAAGTTTGCTCCAAAGGTTACCATTCTGCAGGATTCAACACTGCTTTCGACTATGGATACTCTAACACTGTTCAGTGAATTGGAAGAATTCGAAAATCAGCTACGTAGATATGATGAAGAAGATGAAGCTCCTCGTAAGAAAACTCTTGCACTTAATGCAGATGCAGATGAGTCTCCTGATGATTCTGATGAAGAGATTGCTCTTCTAACAAAGAAGTTTCATAAATTTCTTGTGAAACGGAATGTTTCCAAACGACCTATGAAGTCACAGTTTCCGAAGAAGGACTTCAAATCTAATCCGAGCAAGGAGGTCAAAGTGAATCAAAGCAAGGATACTTGTTTTGAGTGTGGAAAGAAAGGGCACTTCAAAAAGGACTGCTACAAGCTGAAGAACAAAAAGAAGGCATTAATTACCTGGAGTGATGATGAATCTGATGTGGAGATTGATTCAGAAGATGAAGTTGCTCAACTTTGTTTTTGCTGGACTAGAGGACAACTCCAGTGATAATGATGAGGTACAGAATATTACGTATAATTCAAATATATCTTCATCTATTTTAAATTTGCAGGTCCAGGTTAAGAAGTTGAAAGAAAAGAATGCTTATTTAAAGCAAGCTTTAAGTGAAGTTCTTAGTGAAATGGATGACCCCATGAAGGAAGAAGCCCTAGTTGCTGAGAACAAATCATTGCTTGAAAGGGTTTCAAAACTTACTGAAAAAAATCAATATCTCAAAAATGAGATTGAAATGAAGGATGTATGCCTTGAAGCCTTGAAAAAAGAATCAATATCTGTTGATCCAGAAACCGTTAAAGAAGACAGTGCTCCTGATCCCCTGGTTCCTGAATTCAAGCAGAAAGTCGAACAGCTTGAAAAGGATTTAGCTAAATGTTTCCATGGAGAAGGAATTTGAATGCTCTTCTTGGAGAACAAAAATCCTCTCTTGATACAGGAGGTTTAGGTTGTGAATCAATCAAGAAACGTGCATTTCAAGGGGGTATAAGCGAGCTCCTATGAAATATAAGATGCCTTATGAGAAATGTCGAGATTGTGGCAAAGCTGGCCACCCTGCATCTGAATCTAGATTATATGGTATCAAGGGCCACTTCTCTAACTCATCTTATAAATCGTCTACTAGATATAAATCTGCTAATACTTCTGTTAATATTGTTCAGATGTGGATTAAGAAATTAGATAGACATTTATAATTTTTTTTTTTACTTTGAACTCTGTATGTATTAATTAATTGATATAACTTATTTGTACATTTTTTTATATTTTTTTTTATAAATTTGTTCTTTATGTTTGTTTGTTTATATAGCTTTTTGATATTTGTTTAGGATTTTTATATAAAATAATTACATATTATAAATGAGTAGAATTGGTATAATTGAAAAAACAACATTTTTATTTCATGAGATTAGTTTTACTTTGAACTTAAGTACTTAAACTTAAACTTGAGTGAGGTTGTTTTAGTAAATTGTTTCATTTTTCTTGAAATATTATTTTGTTTTGTTGTACTTTGAACTTCATATATTAATTAATTGATGTAACTTAATTGTGTATTTTTATTATTTTTTATTTATGTAATTATTCTTTATATATGTTTGTTTGTTTCTATCATTTTTTTATATTTGTTTATGGGTTCTTTATATTTTTTTATTTAAGTTTAAAATTTAAAAACGAGAATATATACATTATAACTATCAAAGTAGTAATTTAAACAAATGACTAACACATGATAATTAAAAATAAATGTCGATATTCTATAATTTTTAATTTCACTTAAACCTCATAAAGATACTTAATTTAATTATATTTATGTCTGAATATGAAATACCCCGACTTTTTTTAGACAATAAAATATACTTAAATATCAAACTAAAACTACAAATTTTATTCATGTTTCTAATAAGTCTCAAATAAGCATAGACAATTTTTTAATCTCAAACATAAATAGAATTATATAGCAAATCTTGAGAGCGTTCCTATATAAATATAATCACTAAAATATTATTCCAAACTAAGCTAGTCCTTGTTCCAAAAGCTTAGTATCTCAAAATTTTGTAAGTAATTAACCAAAGAGCCCAGCAAGAAACAGCTCGGGCCAGGTGACACAGTTTTATAATTTTCCTTACGAAGGTATCATAAGTGTGTGCCCTTGCATTCTCTAAGTATAAAAAGCAACTTCCCAAACTATATGCACAAAAATATTTTAAAGATTTTAAAATAAAGTAAAGTGTTAAGAGTTAACTTACCTCAGTCACTTGAATGAATCCAAATATAATGCCAAATAATCCTAATTTAAATAGATGAAGCAAAATATAATTAATATATAATACCAATTATTTTAAAAATGACATTTATATAAGATGAGGCATAATAACTGTGTCCACACATGTATTCTCAGTGTAAAGGTCACTAATGATAAAATTATACAACCCTTATACTAAATGTTCATGCTGACAATAAGGGAAAAATAAATAAATAAAACATGTAAGTAAACTTCTTAAACTTATAAATATTAACATATACTTATGTATATAAAAATATATATAACTTATGAAAAACACATTATTTGCATAATCACATTATTCCTGAAATATAATAATAATAATAATAACAATAATAATAATAATAATAATAATAATAATTATAATAATAATAATAATAATAATAATAGAAATAATAATAATAATAATAATAATACATGAGGGACAAGTGCATAAATCATTTAGTGAGAGAGAAAAGGTGTAAAGTATCTTAACAACAAATATACCATTCCAAAAAATTCAATTTTTCATAATATGCAAAAACTATTTTTAATTATTTATAACATAAATATATTAATATACATTTGTAAAAAGAATTTTCTCACGTTTACCTTGCATAAAATGTAATTACACACAAATATTTATGTACAAAATACTATGACATAACTCATGTGAAATTAATAACTAAAATTTGTTGATGTGATTACATTAGAAAATAATTACCAAAACTAGCACATAGATAACAAAACTTATAAACACCTATAAAATAACAAGTAAAATAAGGTGTTTAATGGTAGGTCTGTAGGCAAGACCTCTAACTATGGCACATAGACTTAAATAGCATGGAAATAAATTAGCAGTGTCAAAACATATATACATTCATATGGGAGCACTTAATTGTATATACAAGTCAGAGAGTGAAAATACATGTAATATTATAAAATATAGAATGAAGTAGAACCTACCTAGTAGGAGAGTCATTGTACAAAGAGAAAAATAAAATTAGTAAGGATTATATAGAACTATTGTTTGAACTTATTTCCTAATTTACTTTGCATGTACTCACCCAGAATTTCAAATTCATACCCACTTTCAGTGAACACGTCTTATGAGCAGTGCTACTTTTTACCCACTAATAACAACAAACTTAAAAATTAAAACAAAAGATAATTATTATTTTAAAATGTAATTATTTTAATTTTCAAAATATATAACTCTATCAAATAAATTTTATAATTTACAAGAACAATTAATATCAATATATAAAATACAAAATATTTTAATATAAAAATCTCAGATATTACTTTCTACCCTCCTTAAAAAAAATTGCTCTCAAAATTTAAACATGCAAAACATATTTAAATATACCAAAAATATTTGAGTGTCAAGAAACACAAACCAAAAATAGAAGTAGTTTTTTTATAACACACCCAACTAAACTCACATGCCACCGCATGCACATACATGATAACTTAGGTCAAGCATCACTACTCACACGTCAAGCCCAGTCTAAAGTAAGGTAACCTGGGCTCTCAATACCATTTAGGCTCTGAATACCAACTCTAATACCCAAACTTTTTTTAAACAATAAATTATACCTGAATATCAAACTAAAACTACAAATTTTATTAATGCTTACCATAAGTCTCAAATAAGCCTACACAATTTTTTATTTCCAAACATAAATAGCATTATATAGCAAATTTTGAGAGACGCGCCTCGAATACAAACATAATCACTAAAACATTATTCCAAAGCAAGTTCAAATCAAATTCACCTTTAACATGTGCCAAAAGCTAAGCACCTGAAAGTAACGAGGAAAGAGCCCAACAATAAAATAATTCTAAACTAGTAGATCAAGTATCTTAATTTTATAAAACTAAAATTATTATCCGAAAATTCATATGACATAAAATATAACATAATTCTACAGCTCGCTAAGCCACAAATACCTGCTAACACAGTATCAAAAGTTCATGATTTCTGTCAATAATGGGGCCCCTTACTAAGGTGTTATAGGTTTGTACCCTGGCGAAGGCATCATAATTAGCACTCCCTAAGTATTCCGGAACTATAAGCAATCACTAATTGGTTCACAAGTGAATTCTTGTATCTAAAACACTCTACTTGATCCATAAATTTTTATATAAAAACAGTGCAAAAATATATTAAATATTTTAAAATAAAGTAAAGTATGAAGAGTTAACTTACCTCAGTCACTTCAATGAATCCAAATATAAGTGCCAAATAAATCCTAATTTAAATAGATGAAACAAAATATAACTAATATATAATACCAACTATTTTAAAAATGACATTTACATAAAATGAGGGCATAGTCAGTATGTCCCCACATATTGTAAGTTCAAAGGTCAGCTAATGATAAAATTATACAACAATTATGCTAAGTGTTCATCAGGACAACAAGGAAAAAATAAATAAATAAAACACCTAAGTAAACTTCTTGGACTTATAAATACAAGCTAGCATATACTTATGTACACAAAAAATTATATTACTTATAAAAAACACAATACCTTATTAATCACATTATTCCTCAAATATAATAATAATAATAATAATAATAATAATAATAATAATAATAATAATAATAATAATAATAATAATAATAGTACATGAGGGATAGGTGCACAAATCATTTAGTGGGAGAGAAAATGTGTAAAGTATCTTAACAACAAGTATACCATGTGATTTCCAGTCTAAAAATATGAATGTACATTTGTAAAAAGAACTATCTCATGTTTACCTTACATAAAACTATGACATAACTCATGTGAAATTAATAACTAAAATTTGTTGATGTGATTACATTAGAAAATAATTATCAAAATTAGATAGATAAAAAAAACTTATAAACACCTATAAAATTACAATAAAATAAGCTCTTTAATGATAGCTATGTAGGCAAGGCCTTTAACCATCGCACATACACTTAAATAGCATGGAAAGAAATCAAGAGTGTGAAAACGTATATACATGAAACAGGGGAGCATTTAATTGTATATTCAAGTCACATAGTAAAACATGCATGTAATATTATAAAATATAGAATGAAGAAGAACGGACCTAGTAGGAGAGTCAGTGTACAAAGAGAAAAAAAACTAGTAAGGATTATATAGAAGAGAAAACGGGGCATGAGGACAATCTTAAGTTTGTCCCCTAAGGTTATAAAAATAGGACGTCTTTCAGTATATACATATGTTTCATCAATTAATTCATAAACACGTCTCTAACCTCACGTCTCTCCCTCCCTCGAAATCTAAAACCGTACTCCCTTAAAATCCAAATTCACCAGTCATGTCTTAGTCCAATCCTAAAATTAGGATTTTTTTCATTAAATCAATGGAGAACGATGAACATAGTCGGTGTATATACGAGCCTGAGGAAAAATAGCAGTTATCACATTATGAAGATTTTGAAGATGAATCACACAACTGTATTCTGGAACCAGATTCTATCACAGATGAAGGCTGTCATGTTGATTCATAAGTGCCTCAAATTGGTATGGAATTTCTTACTAGTGAAGTAGCTTACGATTTTTATAAGATTTTTTCTTTGAAATAAGGATTTGCTACACGAAAATATTCATTTACTAAATTCCAAGATGGTACGGTTATAAAGAGATATTTCGTGTGTAACAAAAAGGGCTTTAAAGGGCCTGATAAACGAGAGTTGGGGAGGGAAGTAAAACGAAAGAGAGAAACAAGAGAATTTTGTAAGGCTCAAATGAATATTCATCAAACTAATGGAGGAACTTGGTGCATTAGCAGTTTTTATAAAACACATACACATCCAATGATTGATTCTCCAAAAAAGGATTCTCCAAAAAAGAAGGTGTATTTACGTTCACATCATAAAGAACAGCCCAATATGACCATAGAAGAATATCATAGATGAGAAATTAGGCCGGCTAAAATTTCTCGTTTGCTGAATGGATCTGGTCAGCCATCAAATAAAATTACTCTACAACAAGTTAGTGATCATCTGAGAATTAGCCGAAAAAGTAACATTGGGAGAAAGTGCGGTGTAGTTATAAAAAAGTTTGGAGAGACAAGCACAAGATTCTCAATTTTATTATGCAATAGAAATTGATGAGAATCAAGTTTGTAGAAGCATTTTATGGGCAGATGGAAGAGCGAGGAATTCATATATGTTATTTGACGATGTTGTTGTGTTAGACATGACGTACAAAACTAATAGTTTTTCAATGCCGTTTGCACAATTTATGGGTGTAAATCATCGTATGCAATCCACTTTGTTTGGTTGTGCCCTTTTGGTGGATGAGCGTGAAGATACTTTTATTTGGTTATTTGAAAATTGGTTGAAATATAGGTGCAATTATTACGAAACAAGATCCAGCTATCAGCCATCTGTAGTGCAATTAAAAAGGTTTTTCCGTATACACATCATAGATTTTGTAAGTGGCATCTTGGACTACAGAGGATGAACATATTCGTTCACTTTGATTTTCGTATAATCCAGAATTTGATGAAATCTACTCTAAATGATCACAAAAAAGTAGAAGCATCGAAGAATCAAAAATATGTTGGACTATGATTAATGACAAATACCAACACTATTTTGAAGAGCCTCTGACAGAGAAACAAAAAAGCGAAAAGAAATATTGGAGATGGTTAGAGACCATGCATGTGCAAAGGCATCATTGGGTGCGAGCTTATTTAGGAAAAACCTTTTTTGCAAGTACCTCTATATTTATGTATCTTTTTATAGTCTTCATATTTTGAGCGATATCTTTCTTTTCGTACAAGTTGTTTATTTGCTCATGCTGCTACTTTTATTTGTTAAGTATGAATCAAACAATATTTATAACTATTGCAGGTATGAAATCCATTAAAAGAAGCGAGAGTATGAGTGTCTTTTTTGACGGATTTGTTCATAGTTCTACTGCATTGTCCGAATTTATTGATCAGATGATGGGCATAATAAGGAAGAGAAAGAAGATTTTATTTGTATGACAATTAAACCCAACTTTGCGGAGATATATCCGGTTGAGGCTCATACAGTTTGTACCAGATTGGTTTTCAAAAAATTTATAGAAGAATTTAGATTATTATTTTATTTTCGGCATAAAAATGTTAAAGGAGAGGGAGAGAATTTAACTTATGAAGTAACCTTTGACTATAAAAATAAACTTGTATCATACATGGTTGATGTTAATACATCAGATTTCAATTTTGTGTGTACTTGTGCAAAGTTTGAAAATGCAGGGCTGCTGTGCGTGTTATAAACAAAAATTCTTCATGAAGACAATTCTTGAGAAGTATATCTTACCAAGATGGATACTAAGTTTCCAATACACTACTTATGAAAGGGTTATAACACGTGACTCTAAACTACAAGAATATAATAACCTCCTATTAGTTATCCATTTTTCCCTTCCATTTGGTTGTTTACCATTTTTATATTGTGAAGTTTGCAGATGCCGGACAAATGAATAGCGTGGAAAAATAGTTCTATCATTAGTTGTTTTTTTATAGTAGTTATGAGTGTATTATATAACCCAACTCAATAGTGTGGAGAATTATTGGTGACTTGTAATGCTGAGGAAAGGGAAGATAAAAGATGAGAAATCATCTAGACAGAGGTTATTGCATATATGACAAAAAGATGTAAATGGGATGAGGTTGATGGGAGAGATGGATAGAGATAATACATATTAACATAAAATAAATACTTTTTTTTGTTACCATATTAGTGGTTTTATATCAAAAAGTGTATATATCAATTATTTTCTCCTACTATAAGTAAGTGACAATATATTTATTAATTATACATATTTTAATTATTATAAAAATATTGTTATTTGTCATCAAATTTGATATTTTTCTTTAAAACCTATCAATGATATTTGATCAAATAATTTGCAACATATACAGTATGTCATATTGGTACCATTATTTAGATGCACTATAAAATTTCCCAATTAAATATTAAAAAAATGTAAACTAAAAAATATATGGATCATGACCATTCATTTGTCTTATTAAATAAATTGTATATACTCATGTCATACTTTAATTATTATATATAAATGGTTATTATAATTATTATTTGTACAAAGTCTTCATTGTTACTACAATTATCAACTAGACAGAGGTTATTGCAGTTATGACAAAAAGATGTAAATAACATGTTTACTAGGTGACCATATCCAAAAATGTATATATCAATTATTTTCTCTTATTATACGTAACAATATACTAAATAATTATATTTATTTTAATTATTATAAACATATTTTTTTTGTCATCAAATTTAATATTTCCTTCAAAATAGATCATATTTTATCACACAAATCGGTAACATATACCATATGTCACATTGGTACCATTATTTAGATGCAGTATAAAAATTTATGAATTAAATATTAAAAAAGATGTCAACTAAAAAATGTATGGACTAAGCATGCATGTATGTCTTGCTTTGTCTTATTAAATAACTTGTGTATACTAATTTTATACTTTTATTACTATATTTAAATGGTTCAAATGAGTTCAAATTCACAAAAATATAGTAAAATAAGGGGTTTATATGTATATAAGTACAATACAAACTTTTAATAACAATTAGTGTTTAATGACTCTTCAATAATATTTTTTAACACAAGATCACATATTTTTAAAAAACTAACACACACTATGTTTAACTGCTGATTTCACAGGGTATCTCCTTCTAATTATGCATTGCAAATGCAAAACCTTGCCAGTGTAGCAATAATTATAGGCAAAAAAACATACTAATATTATATTGCAGTCAAACATGCCCATGCAATCTCTTGAACATATGAAGAGATATTGAACAAGGGACTGGAAAATAATTATGGTCAACAATAAAAAATATTAAAGACTTAAATTCAAATAAAAATTAAATGTTAAAAACTGCAAATATTTTTAAAGCAAAGGCCATGGATAGCCCTCAGCCATGAGAAAAATAAGGAATATAATGTAATTTAAGTTTAATGTCAAATAAGGAATATCATGTGATTAAAGTTTAATGTCAAATCTTGGAGAACATACAAAAATATTTGAATATTGACCAATGCTAGAGCAAAAATTATTCATTACTCCTTACATACAGAAACCAAAACAATTAGAGTTAAAGTAACAATAACTCGGACAATTAACATCACCAATTTACTGCCCATAATTGTTTTTTTATAAAAGTGAACTTAGACCAAAATATAAATGTACACAATAATATATTTGGTACAAGAGTGAAAGTAAATATATTTTATTAGAAACATTTACTAGATCAAAAACTCCAAGTTTTGTATTAATTAAAAATTGTGAAATTAAATATATAAGTCAAAATCATATTAAAAATAATTACTAGTTAATACTAGTGTCAAGTGTTGAAAATAGTGTAAAAATAGTGGGCAAGAGTTGTATATTTATCATTGAATTATAAGCAAATTAATAAATGCAGACATTCACTTAAAAATAGATTAGTAACGAATTTCATGTACCAAAATTTAGATGGGAGTTTACACATCATACCTTTCAATTAATATTAATAATAATTAATAATAATAATAATAATAATTAATATTATTGTTAATATTATTAAGAGTAATAGTAAATTTTCTTAGACTTTTTTCAATTTATTTAAGATTAAAAATTTACGTTAGTTTAATTTCTAAAATTATAATTATAAGCACTAAAATCAATCTATGTAGTTATTTTTAACATGACAAGTAAAGTAAGATGGGAGATAATATTTTTTGACAGTATTCAAATTTTATATGTTACATAAAATATAACTGAAATCAAAATTTAATTCTCTACAAGATATCATGTGTTACTATAATAAAAAGCTTTAGTGGGAATTTAAGTTACAAAAATATAACCTCACTTCCATGATTTCATGTACTGGCCACAAAAATATTGTACAAATAAAGGGAAATAACGAGAAATTCTCTCGTAAGCAAAAAATAGCAAGGGAAAGAAAAAAATTACAAAAGCATAAATATAATTTTGTGCAAGAAATTATATATTACCAAAATATGACGTCATGATAAGGTCAAAATACATGTTTTTTTATATAAAATGTAACACCTTCTATAAGTTTTTACTTTCAAAGTAACGCCACAACGGTTACTAAATGTCATGTCAAACATAAGTTACCAAAACATAACTCCTTTTGATGGTTATATATTATAGCAACCAAGCACATGATTAAAAAAATACATACAACTATTTTATAATCATTCCTCTGAGAAAGATGCTTAGAAAGATGCTTTGATCGGAAATGTTAACAGAGATTATTTGGTGAGCCAGGGGCGACCCTTGAGAGCAAGAAGAAGAAGAAAAGGTTATCATTTTTCTATAAAATATATGTTTATATTTAGTGTTTTTTTCATACATAAGATGTGCTAAATTGTGTCATGTCATGTATTTTTACACACAAAATGCAATTATATATAAATCTGATAAACAATGAAGAAAATGCTCCGAGTACTTCAAAGGTATGATCTTCAATTTTTTGATTAACATAACTTAAACAAATTTATTGATTTTTAGTAGATTACTCACCAAATAAGTGATTTTATTGATTTCATTAGACTTTGTGATTTCACTCGTTTTGTGTTTAACTTTGATCTATATTGAAAAATAAATCAATTGAGTGCCAACAATATTAAGTACTTCACATTCTTCTATATAATAAGTCGATATATTTGTTTAAAATGGTTTTATCATATGGGTGGCTTATGATTTTATTTTATGGCTCTATTTTGCTAGGCCTAATTGTGCTGACTACTATGAATTTTTTATGATGTGTTGTAGTTAACTTTTGGTTATAGGTCAGCCATGGTGATCCTCGAAACCAAAGGAAAAAAGTTTTTCAAATAGACCGGCTGTGGATGATTGGACGCATATCTTATCACCTAAGAGATCTATACAACCAATAAGATTTTAGAACAAATTATGACAATGCTAAGTGTTATGGCATCATGTCAATTGGCGAAGATGACGTACATAAAAGCATTAAATGCATTAAATATAGTGTGTAGTTAATTACCAATCATGTTAATTGGAAACTGAATGACGTTTTCTTTAAATCACAACATGACACAAGTGAAGCTGACACTGTTTGTCCAATTTTCCTATTTTTTTCATAAGGGTTTGTAAAGTTCAGTTATAGAGTATTATATAGATTCTTCTTGACTTCGTGCCCATAACATATTTATATTTTAGTCAAATAAATGTCGCCTAATATTTCTTGTCTTGTATATCGCGATAGGAGTGGGCAGTTTTTCTTTGTGTCATTAATATTATGCTGAGAAGTTTTATGAACTATAGAGAAATGACATTAGTGTTAGATGATATCAGCTTCTCTGATAAGACCATTCATGCAAGCTACTTAAACAGGGGCTAAATGCAACCTGTTTTTCTGTTGCTCCAACTAGGTCAAAACCAATTATTTTACTTAGATAGAGAGTTGTACTTCAACGACATTGATTCTACTAGGCAATAGAATCGTCTCAGAGGCCCTACAACAAGGTAGTGATCACTTTGACCTAGATTTTATAGAATGATGTCCCATCTTAAAGTCAAAATAAATTCTTTCACTTTGATCACTTTGAACTGTCCCATCTTAAAGTCTTCTCTCCGAGTCTTCGTACAAACCATATAACCTGTATATCCAAATACGAATCCTCACTTCATAATTCTTCTAATGATAATACTCAGATTCCTTTCACAAAACGTTGTTGCCTAGTGCAACGGGTCTGGTTCATAGATAATTAACTTTGATCCACGTTTTTGTATTATATCGTTGATTACATGGTTAAGCTTGCAACAAATTTATCGCTTCGAATATTGCATGTAAATAAAAAATTGTACTTTCACTAGAATATTTTCATTGTATTTAGACAACGTCTTCATTTGTTACTACAATTATCATGTAGAGACAAGGTTATTGCAGTTATGACAAAAAGACGTAAATCGGATGAGGTTGATGGGAGAGACTAATACATATCATTGCGTACATGGGAGAGACGAGTACATATCATTGCGTACATTAATATAAATATGTACTTTATTGTGGTTACCACATGTATGTAATAACCATTCCTTTCACTTATTAAATAACTTGTATATACTCATGTCATACTTTAATTATTAAATTTAAACGGTTCAAATGAGTTCAAATTCACAAAAATATAATAAAATAAGGAGTTTACATGTATATAAGTACAATACCAACTTTTAATAACAATAAATGTTGAATGACACATCAATAATATTTAAATATGAAAAACCATAAATATTTTTAAAGCAAGGGCCATTGATGGCCTCGGCCATGAAAAACAAGGAATATCATGTGCCACACAGCAAAAAATATTCCTTACATACACATGCATAACAATTAGAGTTAAAGTAACAATAAGTGGTTCAATTTAGAACATGCGTGTACATTGCAGCTTTATAAACCTAGTTATATTAAAATAATGAATAAACATGTCCATTACGATGCCTTATAAAGCTAGTTATATTAAAATAATGAATAAACATATCCATTACAATTAGATTAGAGTTAAAGTAACAATAACTAGTTCAATTTAGAACATGGGTGTGCATTGCACTGTTATAAAGCTAGTTATATTAAAATAATGAATAAACATTACGGCCCATAATTATTTTTTTTAAAAGTGAACCTAGAAAAAATATAAATGTATACCACAATTCATTTGGTGCAAGTGCCCAAGGTAAATATATTTTATTAGAAACATTTACTAGATCACAAACTCCAAGTTTTGTATTGACTCAAAATTGTGAATTGAAATATATAACTAAAATCATATTACAAAGGCTTACCATGTAATATCCAATCTAAATATGTGTCCAAGTATAAGCAAATCAATGAATTACATGCATGAACGTAGACACTCAATTAAAAATATATTAGTAACAAATTTCATGCACCAAAATTTAGATTCGAGTGTACATGTCATATCTTTCAATTAATATTAATAATAATAAAAAATAATAATAATAATAATATTTAATATTATTGTTAATATTATTAAGAGTAGAAATAATTCTGCATAGAATTTTTTCAATTTAATATAAAATTAGAAAATTTACATTAGTTAAATTTCTCAAATTATTACTTTAAGTACTAGTCATTTTTAAGATGAAAAGTAAAGTAATACCGTTTCACTGTATACAAATTTTAGATGTTACATAAAATATAAATGTAATCAAAATTTAATTTTGTACAAAATATTATGTGTTAGTATGATAAAGCTTTAGTGAGAATTTAAGTTACCAAAATGTAACCTCATTTTCATGAATTCATATACTAGCTACCAAAATATTGTACAAATAAATAGAAATCATTTTTTTACAAAAAATAAAAATATAATTTTGTGCAACAAATTATATATTACCAAAATATGATGTCAACCCTATATTTGTAAATTGTTATTATAAATATTTTAATTCTAATTTTATTTATTTTTAAATATTTTAATATTATTCTAAATAAATTTAACTTCAGTTAATTTTATAAATTAAAATTAATAATGTATCTTATAATATACTTATTATATTTTACTTTATGTTTTGATTTCAAAATAATATTTTTTATTTATATTTTTAAATAATTTTGTCTATAGTTGTATCTCATACATTTATTTATCTTTTTAAATATTTCATTTTTCCTAAAATATGATTCTAATAAAAAAATTTGTAATTAAATACTCAACGTGTCTTGTGAATTCAAGTTTTTTTTTAATGGAATGTTTGTTTGTTGTAATATCTCATGTAATAATTAATTGATGTAATTTATGTGTACATTATTTAGGTATTTGTTCTTATTATTTGTTCTTTTGTCTTTATAACTTTTTAATATTTGTTTTTGGTTTTTATTTAAAGTAATTACATATAATAAATGATTAGAATGATTTTTTATAAATAAATTACATCTTTTTTTCTTGAATTTATTAGGAAAACTATTGTTTTTTTTTAAAAAAATAATTTTTTTGTACTTTGAACTCTGTATGTATTAATTAATTGATATAACTTATTTGTACATTTTTTTATATTTTTTTATTTATAAATTTGTTCTTTATGTTTGTTTGTTTATATAGCTTTTTGATATTTGTTTAGGATTTTTGTATAAAATAATTACATATTATAAATGAGTAGAATTGGTATAATTGAAAAAACAACATTTTTATTTCATGAGATTAGTTTTACTTTGAACTTAAGTACTTCAACTTAAACTTGATTGAGGTTGTTTTAGTAATTTGTTTCATTTTTCTTGAAATATTATTTTGTTTTGTTGTACTTTGAACTTCATGTATTAATTAATTGATGTAACTTAATTGTGCATTTTTGTTATTTTTTATTTATGTAATTATTCTTTATATATGTTTGTTTGTTTCTATCATTTTTTTATATTTGTTTATGGGTTCTTTATATTTGTTGGTTTATGTAGTTTTTTGATATTAGTTTAGAGGTTTATTTAAAATAATTACATATTATAAATGATTAGGATGAGTTTTATTGAATAAACCATATTTTTATTTTATGAGTTTATTTGTCAATCTACCTTTTTTTATATAAAAAAAATTAATTAATTTTTTGTACTTTGAACTCCGGTACTTCAACTTAAAGTGTGTGCGAGGAAGATAAATTGTTTTATTTATGAAATGATTATATGGTTTCAAAATAATAATTTTTATTTATATATTTAAATTATTTTGTCTATAGATTTATCATATACATTTATTTATCTTTTAGTTATTTCATTCTTTCTAAAATATTATTCTGTTTTGTTGTACTTTGAACTTCTCTGCTTTCTGATTTAATAATTATTTGATGTAACTTTTTTGTACAATTTTTATTTTTATATTTGTTCTTTATATATATTTGTTTGATTTTATAGTTTTTTAATATTTTTTTAGGGTGTTTTATAAATAATTACACATTATAAATGATTAGAATAAATTTTATTGAACAACCTACATCTGTTTTTTTAAAAGAAATAATTGATTTTTTTGTTGTGCTTTGAACTTGAGGGTGAGGACGCTAGCTGTTTTAGTTATGAAATGACCTTATAGACCGTGACCATCAAACCATGTAACAATACCATTTTAAGTGGTTTGCACTAATTATATATATGATATAATTATTAGTTTTATTCATATTTTGAAATATTATAATATTTTAACTTAAATTAATTGCTCTTTATTGTCAATATTTACTTATTATAAATGTATTAGAAATAATTAGAGTTTATTGTGAAAATTAACTTTTTCACCATATATGTATGATTGAGGAAGTTTTGAAATGAAATTTTTACGTGTACGGTTGAGGGAGTTTTATATGACACATTAAATGAGTGTTAGCCATGACCACCAAACCACACAAACATACCATATTAAATGTCTTAAACCAATTATATATAGGATATAATATAATGAAGAAAATGCTCAGTACTTCAAAGGTATGACCATATACAAGAGTAGAATATTATTGTACATCAATTATGTGTTATAAAATATTTGGTTATTACTAAAACAATATTCATATAACCTTTATCCACATAAATCCTTGCATGGATAACTTATTTATTTTTTTCTAAATACCATATGTATGTTAGATGTTGAGGTTTATGATGATTTCCAGATTGAGATAAACAGAAGATAAACAGAATGTAAGTAACCGAGATTCAAGCATTGCAGTTTGTTCAGATTTTTCAGGAGACTATTTCTCAGGTTTAGGTTTGTTAGGGTTTTGTGTAAATCTTGTTTATCTGCATAAACCTTATCTGAAACAAACTCACCACCTTATCTGATGAATCAAGTTTAAATATCTCAAGCCTTATCTTTACTTGATTTATTTCTTTCAAACGTACTAACAGATTAGTTTGAAAGATTCATTCAAAATATTTTCAAACAAACTTATCTTCCAACCTTATCTTGTGTTTGAAAATAAATCTGTTAGAACATTGCCTATAAATACAACTCTTCATTTCAGATTTGAAGCTAACACTTTCACGAGAATCTTTCATCATCTGAAATCATTTTCTTGTTTCATACCCGAGATATTCATATCCAGAAAAACAAGAAACTTAGTTTGAGTTGTAAAATTTCATATTATATTCTTGTAACTGAATCGTGTATTATATCACTTGTCCCGGGTTGTGGGAGGTTGATTACAACAGGAAGGCCAAGTTGCTTTGTGCTAGGTAGCTGTGTGCTAGGGAAAGGGTTCTTTCAAGTGGGCCAAGTTTGTAATCAAGGAAAGTTTGTAAGTACTTTGTTTTAAGTGGATATAATACATTCTCTATGCTAGTTGGCATGGGGACTTGGATGTAGGCCATAGACTAGGTGTAGGGGCCGAACCAAGTGAAAACTTTTGGTGTTCTGCATTGTTTGATTTCTTTATTACTGCATTTATATTTCAGTATTTTACTTTCTGCAGTCAAAAGAGACTGTCCCATACCCTGTCTCATTTGTAAAGGGACTGTCCCATTTGCATAAGAGACTGTCCCATTCGCCTTGACAGTTAGAATATTATTTTATCTATCGAGCCATCGAATTTCATTTGGTATCAGAGCAGGTGCATTTAATTCTCTTTTTAGTGTTTATTTTGCTAGCGATCCATGGCTCAACCAGATAGGTATTCAAACAATTATCCACCACTGCTTCATGGTGCTGAAAACTACAATGACTGGAAGTTTCGGATGAAAATCTTTCTCCAGCGTGATGCATTTGAATGGGATGATGTAGAAAACGGTTTCACAATTCCTATGAAAGAAGGGAAGCCAAAATCTCTCAAGGATCTCTCTCCCGAAGAAGTGAACGCAATGAATTCCAATGCTAAAGCTATGAACTCACTTCTCAATGGCATGGTAGCTACAGAATTAAGAAAAGTTTCAGCATGTACTACTGCCAAGCATATTTGGGATACGATCAAAGTCAGCCACGAAGGCACGTCTAAGGTACGTGAAGTAAAATTAAGTATGTTAATGAGTGCTATGAAGGTTTCAGGTTGGAAAGAGATGAAAGCGTGCGAGATGCTCAAGGGAGGTTTCTGACATTGATAAACTCCATCTCACTTCTGGAAAGGATCATTCCTCAATCTGAGATTAATAGGAAAATCCTCAGAGCAATGCCAAAGAAGTTTGCTCCAAAGGTTACCATTCTGCAGGATTCAACACTGCTTTCGACTATGGATACTCTAACACTGTCCAGTGAATTGGAAGAATTCAAAAATCAGCTACGTAGATATGATGAAGAAGATGAAGCTCCTCGTAAGAAAACTCTTGCACTTAATGCAGATGCAGATGAGTCTCCTGATGATTCTGATGAAGAGATTGCTCTTCTAACAAAGAAGTTTCATAAATTTCTTGCCAAACGGAATGTTTCCGAACGACCTATGAAGTCACAGTTTCCGAAGAAGGACTTCAAATCTAATCCGAGCAAGGAGGTCAAAGTGAGTCAAAGCAAGGATACTTGTTTTGAGTGTGGAAAGAAAGGGCACTTCAAAAAGGACTGCTACAAGCTGAAGAACAAAAAGAAGGCATTAATTACCTGGAGTGATGATGAATCTGATGTGGAGATTGATTCAGAAGATGAAGTTGCTCAACTTTATTTTTGTTGGACTAGAGGACAACTCCAGTGATAATGATGAGGTACAGAATATTACGTATAATTCAAATATATCTTCATCTATTTTAAATTTGCAGGTCCAGGTTAAGAAGTTGAAAGAAAAGAATGCTTATTTAAAGCAAGCTTTAAGTGATGTTCTTAGTGAAATGGATGACCCCGTGAAGGAAGAAGCCCTAGTTGCTGAGAACAAATCATTGCTTGAAAGGGTTTCAAAACTTACTAAAGAAAATCAATATCTCAAAAATGAGATTGAAATGAAGGATGTATGCCTTGAAGCCTTGAAGAAAGAATCAATATCTGTTGATCCAGAAACCGTTAAAGAAGACAGTGCTCCTGATCCCCTGGTTCCTGAATTAAAGCTGAAAGTCGAACAGCTTGAAAAGGATTTAGCTAAATGTTTCCATGGAGAAGGAACTTTGAATGCTCTTCTTGGAGAACAAAAATCCTCTCTTGATAAAGGAGGTTTAGGTTGTGAATCAATCAAGAAACATGCATTTCAAGAGGGGTATAAGCGAGCTCCTATGAAATATAAGATGCCTAATGAGAAATGTCGAGATTGTGGCAAAGCTGGCCACCCTACATCTGAATCTAGATTATGTGGTATCAAGGGCCACTTCTCTAACTCATCTTATAAATCGTCTACTAGATATAAATCTGCTAATACTTATGTTAATATTGTTCAGATGTGGATTAAGAAATCAGATAGACATTTATATAAGATTTGTGATACTAACAAACCAGGACCCAAGGTTAAGTGGGTACCTAAGACATAAAGCAATTCTTGCAGGTTTGTTTGAAGGTCCATGTTCCGCGAAATAAATGGATCATCGACAGTGGTTGTTCACGTCACATGACAGGTGATAAATCCAAGTTTCTATCTCTAGTTGCCAAGGAAGGTGGCTTAGTTACTCTTGGAGATTCAAACACCGTCAGAATTATTGGAAAAGGCACCATTAATAATGACAGGTTTGCCATTTTTAATGTTCGTTTAGTTGATGGTTTGAAATATAATCTCATTAGTGTAAGTCAACTTACTGTTGCTGGTCATAAGGTTAAGTTCGATAAAGATGTATGTTATATTGGTACTAAGACTAACGAGTTTGCTTTAGTTGCAAAAAGAAAAGGAAATATTTTCGTATTAGATTTTGATGAACAGCAGGAGGAAATTTGTCTTGCTACTGTTCAAGATCAGCAGAATCTTTGGAATCGACGTCTAGGACATGTTCACATGGATCTTCTTCGGAAGATATCCTCTCATGATTTGGTTCGAGGTCTACCAAAGCTGAAGTACAAGAAAATAGAACCTTGCACAACTTGCCAGCTTGGAAAACAGGTGAAAACTTCCTTTACTGCTAAGAATAAAGTATCAACTTCTGTTCCTTTGCAGCTTCTTCATTTAGATCTTTTCGGTCCAGAAAGGTATGTAAGTTTGGGAGGTAAGAATTATGCTTTTGTTATAGTTGATGATTATTCTCGTTTTACTTGGGTATTATTTTTACGAACTAAGGATGAAGCTTTTGTTGAGTTTAAGGATCCTATTACTAACCTTGAGACTAAGTATTCATTTAAGCTCAAGACTATTCGTAGTGATCATGGAGGTGAATTTGAGAAGGATTTCATAACCTTCTGTAAATCGAGAGGAATCACTCATGAATTCTCAGCTCCTCGAACTCCTCAGCAGAACGGAGTAGTAGAACGCAAGATCAGGACTTTACAGGAAACTGCCAGAACTCTACTGCATGAGAGTAAGCTTCCAAGAAAATTTTGGGCTGAAGCGGTACACACTTCCTGTTATGTTTTAAATAGAGTACTTATTCGTCCTATTTTACGTAAAACACCGTATGAATTACTTAAGAAAAGGACTCCTAACATTAGTTATTTTCGAGTTTTTGGTTCAAAGTGTTTTATTTTAGATACTCAAAATAATCGAGGCAAGTTCGATGCGAAATCTACGGAAGGAATCTTTTTGGGATATTCTACTACAAGCAAAGTTTATCGTGTTTATAATTCTGTCAAGAACAAAGTAGAAGAATCCATCAATATTACGTTCAACCTCAAGGAATATATCTCAAATTGATGAAGACACTGCGGATCTATCGTCTCATTCCCAAATGAGACAGTCTCATTCTGAAAAGAGTTAGTCTCATTCTGACAAATCAAACAGTCAAGACTCTCCAGGTCCATCTCAGTCTTCTGATAATTCTGCAGGATCTACTCAAGCTTCAGGACTGTGAAGAACCATCCACCAGATAATCTTCTCACTGATTTAGATCAAGGGATTTCTACTCGAAGCAGACTTCATAATCTATGTGCATTCTGTGCTTTTATTGCTAAATTTGAACCAAAGAATGCTCAAGAAGCAGTTGCAGACGAACACTGGTCTGTGGCAATGCAGGAGGAATTGAACCAGTTCGAGCGTTGTGATGTTTGGGAACTCGTCCCACCTCCTCAGGATGCCAAGATCATTGGTACTCGTTGGGTTTTCAAGAATAAGAAGGATGAAGATGGCAACATTATTCGAAATAAAGCTCGTTTGGTTGCTCAAGGATACAATCAGCAGGAAGGAATCGATTACGACGAGACATATGCTCCAGTAGCTCATTTAGAAGCTATTCGAATCCTAATGGCCTTTGCAGCTCACAAGAAGTTCAAGCTCTATCAGATGGACGTCAAAAGTGCATTTCTAAATGGCTATCTCAAGGAAGAAGTCTACGTAAAGCAGCCTCCAGGTTTTATTCACAAAAAGTACCCTAACTATGTTTACAAGCTCAAGAAATCTGTCTATGGATTGAGACAGTCCCCTCGTTGTTGGTACGAGCGTCTCAGTCAGTTTCTTGTGAACAATGGTTTCATTCGTGGTACACTCGATCCAACTCTCTTTATTTTTCATAAACATGATAACTTTCTTTTAGTACAAGTTTATGTTGATGATATAGTATTTGGATCTTCTAACGAATCTTTGTGTAAGTGGTTTTCTGATTGCATGCATAAGGAATTCGATATGAGTTTGATGGGTGAATTGCAGTACTTTCTAGGTTTGCAAATTAATCAGTCTAATGCAGGAATATTTATTCACCAAGGCAAGTACATAAATGATTTACTCAAAAGGTTTGCACTTGATCATGTCACACCTAAATCAACTCCGATGAGTACTTCAGTTAAGCTTACAAAGGATGAACAAGGTACACCTGTAGATGTCACTAAATTTCGAGGTATGATTGGTTCATTGTTATATTTAACTGCCTCACGACCTGACATTATGTATAGTGTATGCTTGTGTGCTCGTTTTCAATCTCAACCTAAAGAAACTCATTTGAATGCCGTTAAACGTATTTTTAAATATTTGAAAGGTACGAGTGACTTGGGATTATTTTATCCAAGCTCCTCTTCCTTTGACTTAATCAGTTTTTCAGATGCTGACTATGCAGGGTCACAGGTTGATAGAAAAAGCACAAGTGGTGCTTGTGAATTTTTAGGAGATTGTTTAGTTGCATGGTATAGTAAAAAGCAAACTTCAGTAGCTCTTTCTACCGCTGAAGGAGAGTACATTGCAGCTGGAAGTTGCTGTGCTCAAATTTTGTGGATGCAACAAACATTGCAGGATTTTTGTATTTCTTACTCAAATATTCCTATTTATTATGATAATACTTCTGCAATTAATATCTCTAAAAATCCTGTTATGCATTCTCGTACTAAGCATATTGATGTTCGTCACCATTTTCTACGAGATAATGTTTCTAAAGGTAATATTGAGCTTATTTATATTTCTACTGAGAAACAGCGTGCAGATATCTTCACTAAGCCTTTAGCTGAAGATAGATTTTGTAAAATGCTTCGTGAATTAGGTATGTGTTCTCTGTAATTTATTACATGATTTATGTGATTAAATGTGAATTATGTCATAATACTTAAATATTTGTTGAGCATTTATTGTTTGTTTTTGAAATTAGGTTTCGTGTTAATTATACCTTGTACTCATGTTTATGAATTTGTGTTTCATTTTTTTTTATTTTTTTTTATTTGTCCGTGTGTTTATGCGTGTATATAGCATTAGATTTTGTAAATCTTTTGATTAGACTTTTCATATCCTTGAAACTCGTGCATGTATTACTCTTTCAGTACATAACTTCTGTCATGCATCTCTTCGACTTCTTTTCAATCTCTATTTCTTCAATTTTCACTTTTTATTTAAACTAATCTTCTTAACCCTTTCAGTTTCCTATTCACCTTCTCTCTCTTTATCACAATCAAAAACCTTTTCTCCATTTCTTTTTTACTTTCTCACCTCTATCCATGGCACACAAATCTACCCCTTTCACCCATTCTCGATCTACCGCTCAACATACCCCAACTGATGCGGCTTCAGGTTCCAAGCGTCAACGGGTCGATAATTTTGAACCGGAAGTATCAAGCAGAACGACTGATAGTTCTTTTGAGCGACATGCAAATGAGACTACTTCGACGAAAGTGATGTCAAAGTTGATTTTGAAGGAACGCCTGTGTGATCTGGATCTTCTGAAGAAAATCGGTATTGTGGGTTTGTTTGATTCAGTTGGTTGTTCGTCATTGCTGTCGCCCCCGAAGATTATTTATCCCGAGTTAGTGAAAGAATTCTACGCCAAGCTACGTATTTTGGATGGAAATATTGTGTTTTCAGAAGTCCAAGGGAATTGTGTTTGTTTTAAGGCCGATCTTCTGGCACGGCTTACTGGTGTTTCTGACAAGGGAGTTTGTCCGTCGACAACTCATCAAGCGTTTCAAGACATTCCTGGTCTCCAGTACGAGGAACAGCTCAAGGTCATTCTTGGAGACAATTTTGTTTCGGTGTCAGTCAAACCTTCGGTAAATGATTTAACCCCAGTTTCTCTTCTTTTGTTTCGTTTATTTCATACGAATGTTATGCCTCGTAAATCTGGTCGTGATAGAGTCACTTTCCAAGATTGTATTCTTATGTCTGTTTTTGTTAAAAAGATTCAGTGCAATGTTGCTTCCTTGATTATATCCAATATGGGTCACTGTGCCAAGCATGGCTCTATGCATTTACCATACCCTGGTCTTTTGTCTCGAGTATTTGAATATTTTTGTGCCTTAACCCCTGCTTCTGTGTCTGATAAGATTTCTGTAGTTTTTGACTTGTCAGTATTAACCTTAAATGGTTTAATTGTCTCTGAGTCCAATGAGTTAGTTTTTGATGATGCTTCTAGGAATGTTGGTGGTATTCCTAAGTCTCCTAATTATGCCTCAGACCCCTTTGATCAGCCTACCAATACTCTTCTTAATTCTCTGTTGACCAAATTAAATGAAAATTCTGCTGCTTTGGCTAATCTTAATCAGCATTTTGCTTCAGTCAAATCCCTTGGGTCACTAACTTCTGAAGTTAGTATTTTAAATGCTTCTTTTGAGTTGTTTAGGAAGTATGTATGTTCATCTTTGGATGATATCAATAACAAACTCTCTGTATTGCATACTTCTGATGTCAAGTTGTCTAAGACCATAGATTTTGAGTTTGGGACTCTGCAGGAAGGGATGGTTTCCTCTGCTAAGGCATGGGAAAAGGAGTTTGTTAAGTTGTTTTTTAAGCTTGGGTCAGAGACTAAGTTTTTATCTCAGCAGTTGTCAGCCATGCAAGACAAGAGCAAGATGTATTGGCACAAGAAACGAGACTGGATTGGAGATTGTACTTTAGAAGAAATCACTGCTCCTTTGCCACTCCCTGCCATTCCTCCACCTTCAGTTTTTGGTATGACCAGAGAAGAATACAAGGCTAAGATATTTGACTGGCTTCGTGAAAGGGACGGAAAGGCACCAGCTAAAGATGCTTTTGACAAGCTCTTTTCAGAGTATGGCTCAGCTCCGGTGTTTCCTTCATCCCAGAATAGAGCTTCTGGTTCAGGCAAGGGCAAAGCTCCAGTTAACGTTGATGACGATTCCGATTAAGGACCCTTTTATGATGAAGGGGGAGAAATTATGATGTTTTTAAGACGTTTGTTTCTTTTTGGTTTTTCAGACTATGTTTTTGCTGGGTGTGTTGGTGTTTGAACTTAGTTTTTGATGGATGGTGTCTGTGTGTGTTTAACTGATATATTTCCTGGATTGAATTGATTATGTGTTTTTGTTTTTAACAACTGGACATCCTGGTTTATGGATGGGTTGTTATGTGTTGTTATGTGTTAAATATTTATCTCGTGTTTGAGACTATCTCTTTTATGCATATTGATCTCGTGTCTCATTCAGTCTTTAGTTGTCTCATTCTCATATTGATTGCAAACTGCAATATATTCTGTTAGTTCTAACTTTGTTTTACAGGCCTTTAATGTTTTTGATAGGGGGAGCATTTATGCTTTCTTTGTCATCATCATAAAAGGGGGAGAATGTTAGATGTTCAGGTTTATGATAATTTCCAGATTGCAGATAAACAGAAGATAAACAGAATACAAGTAACCGAGATTCAAGCATTGCAGTTTTTTCAGATTTTCCAGGAGACTATTTCTCAGGTTTAGGTTTGTTAGGGTTTTGTGTAAATTTTGTTTATCTGGATAAACCTTATCTCAAACAAACTCACCACCTTATCTTATGAATCAAGTTTAAATATCTCAAGCCTTATCTTTACTTGATTTATTTCTTTCAAACGTACTAACAGATTAGTTTCAAAGATTCATTCAAAATATTTTCAAACAAACTTATCTTCCAACCTTATCTTGTGTTTGAAAATAAATCTGTTAGAACATTGCCTATAAATACAACTCTTCATTTCAGATTTGAAGCTAACACTTTCACGAGAATCTTTCATCATCTGAAATCATTTTCTTGTTTCATACCCGAGATATTCATATCCAGAAAAACAAGAAACTTAGTTTGAGTTGTAAAATTTCATATTATATTCTTGTAACTGAATCGTGTATTATATCACTTGTCCCGGGTTGTGGGAGGTTGATTACAACAGGAAGGCCAAGTTGCTTTGTGCTAGGTAGCTGTGTGCTAGGGAAAAGGTTCTTTCAAGTGGGCCAAGTTTGTAATAAAGGAAAGTTTGTAAGTACTTTGTTTTAAGTGGATATAATACATTCTCTATGCTAGTTGGCATGGGGACTTGGATGTAGGCCATAGACTAGGTGTAGGGGCCGAACCAAGTGAAAATTCTTGGTGTTCTGCATTGTTTGATTTCTTTATTACTGCATTTATATTTCAGTATTTTACTTTCTGCAGTTAAAAGAGACTGTCCCATACCCTGTCTCATTTGTAAAGGGACTGTCCCATTTGCATAAGAGACTGTCCCATTCGCCTTGACAGTTAGAATATTATTTTATCTATCGAGCCATCGAATTTCAATGTAAACTTAGGAAAATAGGTTATATAGTGGCAAAAAATGTTGAAATATATGTAATTATTACAAATTAACACAAAGGCCTAGTAAACTTTTGATAATTATGAAATACATGTGATAAGTATGTCTTGCAGAATGGTTACATATAATTTAACTTAGACCAATGTAATTTTCAATTTAACATATTACATAAAATTAAAATTTTGGATCTTCAATTTTTTGATTAACATAGCTTAGAAGTATACATTGATATTTAGTAGATTACTCACCAAATAACAGGTTTTTTATTGATTTCATTTGACTTTATGATTTGACTCATTTTCTGTTTAACTTTGATATATATTTGAAAAATAAATCAATTGAGTGCCAACAGTAGTAAGTACTTCACATTCTTCTCTATAATAAGTCCCTATTTTTGTTTAAGATGGTTTTATGATATGGGTGGGTTATGGTTTTATTTTATAGCTCTATTTTGCTAGGCCTGATTGTGCTCACAACTATAAATTTTTTGTGAGGTGGTGTAGTTAACTTCTCGTTGTAGGTCATGGTTGTAGGTCAACCGTAGTGATCCTCGAAACCAAAGGACCAAAAGATTTTCAAATAGAACCGGTGTGGATGATTGGACGCAGATCTTATCACCGAGAGATGAATACAACCAAGAAGGGTTTAGAAGATATTATGACAATGCTAAGTTTTTTCGCATCAAGTAAAAGTAAAAAATTGCAATAAATGACTAGGTTAATAACTATCTCATTATGCAATGTCCTCATGCAAATTTTATCAAAAGTCCTGACTAATTGGTTGAGATCTTGTTTGAATTCAATTATCTCGGATAACTAAAGTGCTTTTGTATACGATCGGTTATTAACGAATAATGTTTTGATAGATTATGAAAAAAATAATTACATTCTTAGAAAAACATGGGAAAATCTAAGAATTACATGATTTAAAATTAATTTTTCAAAAGCATATGATATGGTTGAGTGGAGTTTCATCAAAAAAATGATTATAAAGTTCGGGTTTTATCAAAGATGGATCAACAAAGTCAAGACTTTTGTTCTAAGTGTTTCTTCAAGGATTCTTACCTACAATCTTATATGTATTTTAAGTGTATAATATATAAAATTGAGAAAAAATGTAAACACACAGTATATGGACGTGACACAGTTTAATAATGACTCTAATCAAAGATAGAAAGACCTACAAACGTTAAAATGCTAGAAAGTAGGAACAGAAAAGGAAAACTCCTGGAGCACTACTACCACTAGACTCGATCCTATAAAAACTCAACTGCTAGCACGACTCAATCTCACACGACCAGTTCAATGGCTAAGACTTTCAGATAAACTAAAACAGATAATTTATTAACAATAAAATTCATATTAAAAGCTAACATTCTCCCCATAATCTGAATTATGTTACACCAGATTCTTGACTCCCAACAAGCTCCGCGTTCTTTCAAAGACCCATAAGTAATCACCATTCAGAGCTACTCTATTTCCCCTTTCAGACATTTTCCCCAAGCTGATAATATTACTACAAAGACTTGGAATATAATATACCTCATATAAGATACGCTCCTCCCCGTTCTTGCACCTGAGAGTGATTGAACCTTTTCCTTTAATTTACACCGTCAAGCCATCTGCAAAGCGTACCATGCCACTAATTCCTTCATTTAGTTCAGAAAACTGCGACTTGTATCCCGTCATATGATTACTTACACCATTATCAAGATATCATATAATGGACTCCGCTTATTTTTTTATCGCAGTTGGTCGAGAGTGCATGAATTACCTGTTTTTCTTTAAGCAACATTATATCTCCTTCTTCTTTGTCACATTTGGCCAATAACAAAGCCGTTTCTTCGTCCTCCACTTGTGTAATATTCACCTCCTGCCTTTGCTCTCTGTGCTTCTTCGGTTTCTACCCACGGCTGCGAAGTGTCCATATATCCCATAATTATAACATTGAACTCTGCTTTTGTCTCGAGCTCCTCTTCTTCTCTGGCTTCCTCCTGTTTCATTGTCATTTCTGTTCGCTCTCTGCCACTCCTCCTTGGTAAGTGACAACTTCTTGTCTTCACTTTCACTACTGATCCATTCATCTTTGGTACGGAGTAGTTGACTCCCATTTGCTTCAGTTTTTCCTTTCAATCTTTCTTCATGTGCTTTCAGAGAAGCAGCTGCTTCTTCCACCATCATCTTGTCCAAATCCCCGAATTGTTCAATAGTGGACGTGATCTGAAGGAATTTTGGTGGCACTGATCTAAGTAATTTTTCTACTACATAAGATTCAGACACTTCTTCTCCCAATACCCTTATATTGGTTACCAGCCCATTTAGCCTCATAAAAAAGTCATCTATTAGCTCACTTTCTTTCATACTAAGTGAATCAAAATTTGCCTTCATCGTTGTATCATGGCCGTCTTGACACGATCAACTCCTTGACATATTATTTCGAGTGCATCTCATGCCTCCTTGGATGTCTTTTTTGCTGCGAGAGAGTGCAACATTTCTTCTGGTATAACATGGTATATCATAGCCAAAGCTCCCTTATCCACTCTATCGTTGATTGCTACATTAGGATCGCTAGGTTCCACTACATCTCACACCCCATGCGCTTGCATGAACACCATCATTTTTATCGCCTAACCTGTGTAATTTTCCTTTTTCAGCGTTGGGTAATTCAGTCCAAACGAGCCATTCTTCACTTTGCTTGTCTCCGACGTTGTCATCGTTGGCATGTACTTTAGCATTCACCTTGCACCACTCTCTGATACCAAATCTAGGATTCTTACCTGCAATCTTATATGTATTTAAAGTGTATAATATATAAAACTGAGAAAAGAATGTAAACACACATTATATGCACGTCCAAGACCCACAGTTTATTAATGACTCTGATCAAAGATATAAAGACTTACAAACGTTAAAATGCTAGAAAGTTGGAACAGAAAAGGAAAACTCCCGGAGCACTACTACCACTACACTCGATCCTATAAAAATCAACTGCTAGCACGACTCGGTCTCACACGACCAATTCAATGGCTAAGACTTTCAGACAAACTAAAACAGATAATTTATTTATAACAAAATTCAGATTAAAAGCTAACATTTCTCACAGCTTCTTGTAAAATGGTGAGGTTTTTGGAGAGATTATTCCTCAACTGCGACTCCAACAAGGGGATCCTATTTTTCCTTGTATTTTTATGTGTAAAAGGGTTGAGTAAGGAAAAACGAGGATGTGGGATTGATTCATGAGTGTGTTATTGCTCGAGATGCTCACACTATATCTCACCTTTTGTTCCTAAATGACTCTTACTTTTTCTTTGATGCATTAGAGATGGACGCCTTCACTATAAAGAGATTATGTGTAGGTATGAACTTTTGTCAGGCAAAACTGCTATCAATTTTAACAAGTTCATCATTGGTTTTACTCTAAATACGGGAATAGAGGTAGCAAAGATTACACTTTAATAAAATAAGATAATAATTCTAAAGAGTAATCAATAAATTTAACAAATATTTTTATTTTTTAAAAGAGAGAGAAGATAGAACATTCACATCAGAAGGTAAGCAAAGAGTACAAAAATGTGTCTATTTATAAATTTGACTAACAAGATAAATAAGGAAAATTTAAAATCCCTATAAAATGATTATGGATTGGTACTCATAATTTCAAACATTAAAAACAAACATTAAAGAGATTCATATGAAGAGGTGTAGATGGTATAAAAGAATAATAATTTGCCAATGGATGAGTACGGAAAAAAGAGATAATTTTAACATAAGGGAATAGGACAAGAATTCACACGAGGGGATATACACAAAAAACTTTAACTAAAAGGGTAACAATTTATAATTCTATGCACCATTACCTTTAAAAAATATATAATAATTAAAAAAGAGAGGGTAAAGAATAAGAAATTACTAATCAAGAACTAAAAACATATGGGCAATATGTGCAACAATTGTACCCCTTTGTATAAGAAGCTAAAGAACAAATTAATAATTATATGTTTGGGGAGAAGTTAGCCAAATAAACTGGTGAACTATATCCATGATCACATGTAGTTTATACAACTAAGATAAGCTATTAGTAAAATTGAACAAATGTAATATTTACTCACCATAGAAATGATAGTAAGATTTATTAATAAATAAAAATACATACTATTATTATTTCACAGTAACTATAACTTTATTTGCATAACTAATTAATAGAAGTTACATGTGTGCTGCTTTATAAAGAAAAGCCATTATCACATCTAATTTAAAATAACTAACCCTTAACAAGAAATACATGAATACATGACTAATAATTTAGTTAACTAATAATATAATACACACATTTTTGTATAGAAACTTGTCAATAAATTTCTGGCTTTTATCCATTTGAGTCAACTATTAATGGTAATTTGTAATTATGCATCTCATAGTTATATTACTTTTAAATTATTATTATATAACCAAATTCAATAATCAATAATTAAATTCAATAATTATTACTGCCCATAATTGTTTTTTTATAAAAGTGAACTTAGACCAAAATATAAATGTACACACTAATTCATTTGGTACAAGAATGCAAAGTAAATATGTTTTATTAGAAACATTTACTAGATCAAAAACTTCAAGTTTTGTATTAATTAAAAATTGTGAAATTAAATATATAAGTAAAAATCATATTAAAAATACTTACTAGTTAATACTAGTGTCAAGTGTTGAAAATCGTTTAAAAATAGTGGGTAAGAGTTGTATATTTATCATTGAATTATAAGCAAATCAATGAATGCACACATTCACTTAAAAATAAATTAGTAACGAATTTCATGTACCAAAATTTAGATTGGAGTTTAAAGGTAATACCTTTCAATTAATATTAATAACAATTAATAACAATTAATAATAATAATAATTATTATTATTAATATTATTGTTAATATTATTAAGATTAGAAGTAATTCATCTTAGACTTTTTTCAATTTTATATAAGATTAAAAATTTAAGTTAGTTTAATTTCTAAATTTATAACTGTAAGCACTAAAATCAATCTATGTAGTTATTTTTAAGATGACAGGTAAAGTAAGATGGGAGATAATATGTTTTGAGAGTATTCAAATTTTATATGTTACATAAAATATAAATGTAATCAAAATTTAATTCTCTACAAGATATCATGTGTTAGTATAATAAAATGCTTTAGTGGGAATTTAAGTTACAAAAATGTAACCTCACTTTCATGATTTCATATACTAGCCACAAAAATATTTGTATAAATAAAGGGAAATAAAGAGTAATTCTCTGGTGAGCAAAAAAGAGCAGGGGAAAGAAAATAAAATTACAAAAGCATAACTATAATTTTGTGCAAGAAATTATATATTACCAAAATATGATGCCATGATAAGGTCAAAATACATGTTTTTTATATAAAATGTAAGGCCTTCTATAAGTTTTTACTTTCAAAGTAACGCCACAACCGTTACTAAATGTAATGTCAAACATAAGTTACCAAAACATAACTCTTTTTTGATGGTTATATATAATAGCAAACAAGCACATGATTAAAAAACTACATACAACTATTTTGTAATCATTCCTCTGAGAAAGATGCTTAGAAAGATGCTTTGATAGGAAATGTTAACAGAGATTATTTGGTGAGTAAGCGGAGACCCTTGAGAGCAAGAAGAAGAAAAGGTTATCATATTTTGTAAAATATATGTTTATATTTATTGTTCTTTTTCATCTGTAAGATGTGCTAAATTGTGTCATGTCATGTATTTTTACACAGAAAATGCAATTATATATAAATCTGATAAACAATGAAGAAAATGCTCCGAGTACTTCAAAGGTATGATCTTCAATTTTTTGATTAACATAACTTAAACAAATATATTGATTTTTAATAGATTACTCACCAAATAACTCACCAAATAAGTGGTTTTATTGATTTCATTAGACTTTGTGATTTGACACGTTTTGTGTTTAACTTTGATCTATATTGAAAAATAAATCAATTGAGTGCCAACAATAATAAGTACTTCACATTCTTCTCCATAATAAGTCGGTATATTTGTTTAAAATGGTTTTATCATATGGGTGGCTTATGATTTTATTTTGTGGCTCTATTTTGCTAGGCCTAATTGTGCTGGCTACTATGAATTTTTTATGATATGTTGTAGTTAACTTTTGGTTATAGGTCAGCCATGGTGATCCTCGAAACCAAAGGAAAAAAGTTTTTTAAATAGACCTCGATGATTGGACGCAAATCTTATCACCAAGAGATTAATACAACCAATAAGATATTAGAACAAATTATGACAATGCTAAGTTTTATGACATTATGTCAATTGGTGAAGATGACATACATAAAAGCATTAATTGCATTAAATATAGTGTCTAGTTAACTACCAATCATGTTAATTGGAAACTGAATGACGTTTTCTTTAAATCACAACATGACACAAGTGAAGCTGACACTTTTTGTCCAATTTTCCTATTTTTTTTATAAGGGTTTATAAAGTTCAGTTACAGAGTATTATATAGGTTCTTCTTGACTTCGTGCCCATAACATATTTATATTTTAGTCATATAAATGTCGCCTAATATTACTTTTCTTGTATATCGGGATAGGAGTGGGCAGTTTTTCTTTATGTCATTAATATTATGTCACTATAAGGTTTATCATGATAATTTCTCATACTTGTGGATATTAATATTGCATATCTTCTCACATTAGACTCCAGCAAGATTTAGAAATGCTGAGAAGTTTTATGAACTATAGAGAAATGACATTAGTGTTGGATGATATCAACTTCTGTGATAAGACCATTCATGCAAGCTACTTAAACAGAGGTTAAATGCAACCTGTTTTTTTGTTGCTCCAACTAGGTCAAAACCAATTCTTTTACTTAGATACAGAGTTGTACTTCAACGACATTGATTTTACTAGGCAATCACCTTGACCTAGATTTTATAGAACGTCGTCCCATCTTAAAGTCAAAACAAATTCTTTTACTTTGGTCACGTTGAACTGTCCCATCTTAAAGTCTTCTTTCAGAGTCTTCATACAAACCATATAACCTGCATATCCAGATACGAATCCTCACTTCATAATTCTTCTAATGATAATACTCAGATTTCTTTCACGAAATACTGTTGCCTAGTGCAACGGGGCTGGTTCATAGACGATTAAATTTGATCCAGGTTTTTGTATTATATCCTTGAGTACATTGTTAAACTTGCAAAAACTTTATTGTTTCGAACATTGCATGTAAATAACGAATTGTACTTTCACTAGAATATTTTCCTATTTTCAAACAACGTCTTTATTGTTACTACAATTATCATCTAGAGAGAGGTTATTGCACTTATGACAAAAAGATGTAAATGGGATGAGGTTGATGGGAGAGATAAATACATATCATTGTGTACATGGGAGAGACGAGTACATATCATTGCCTACATTAATATTAAATATATACTTTATTGTGGTTACCACATTTGGTGGTTATTATTAGGGTAATAAACTAATAAAAAGTTTACTAGGTCAAGATATATCCAAAAATGTATATATCAATTATTTTCGCTTATTATAAGTGGCAATATATCTAATAAATATCCATATTTTAATTATTATAAAAATATTGTTGGTTGTCATCAAATCCAATATTTTTCTTCAAAACCTATCAATGATATTTGATCAAACAATTAGCTAACATATACCATATGTCACATCAGTACCATTATTTAGATGCAACATAAAAATTAAAGAATTAAATATTAAAAAAGATGTCAACTAAAAAATGTATGCATTAAGGATGCATGTATGTCATAACCATTCCTTTCACTTATTAAATAACTTGTATATACTCATGGCATACTTTAATTATTAAATTTAAACGGTTCAAATGAGTTCAAATTCACAAAAATATAATAAAATAAGGAGTTTACATGTATGTAAGTAAAATATGAAATTTTAATAACAATAAATATTGAATGACACATCAATAATATTTAAATGTGAAAAACCACAAATATTTTTAAAGCAACTGTCATTATTGGCCTCGGCCATGAAAAACAAGGAATATCATGTGCCACGCAGCAAAAAATATTCCTTACATAAGATTCATAACAATTAGAGTTAAAGTAACAATAAGTGGTTCAATTTAGAACATAGGTGTACATTGCAGCTTTATAAAGCTAGTTATATTAAAATAATGTTATTCCTAGAGGACTAACAATGAGATTTACAGAAGGGGGGTTGAATGTAAATCTCAAAACTTTTTCAGGTTTTGAGAAGTTTATTCAAGCAGTGTGTTCTAGATGAACAAGTGTATGAATTGCTTTGAGCTAATGCAGACAGATATATATTCAAACACAAAATGTAAAGAACACAACAAACTTTAAAAACTTTTCTGGTGGATTTGTTGTTCCACCAGAGATGGTATATTAGAAAATCTGTGTTCAACAATGTTGATCACAGCTGCATCCTAGTACAAACTAGATGAATTTTCTCTCAAGATATTTCTTAACAGCTCTGGAAAATCTCTCTCTAATTACTAGCTTCTTCTTGGCTTATATATTACCAAGTGTACAAGTGAAAAACAATATAAAATTACAATAGTAAAATAAGTTCTTCACTTGCTTCTTTTCCTGTTCAATCAAGTACTTTGTTGACTATTGCATCTTTGTACTAAAGAAGAACGGCTGCTTTTTCTGTTGATCCTGAAATTCGGCTACCACATCTCACTTTTCTCTGTCAACCCATGTGCCTATGTTTGTAGGTACAACTACCACTTATCAACGGCTAATTAGCAGAACATCCGTTGAAGCTTTCATCCGTTGATGACTTCATCCGTTGAAGGATGTTATCCGTTGAAGCTTTCATCCGTTGATGCTCTCATCCGTTGAAGGATGTTATCCGTTGAAGCTTTAGAGACATCCGTTGAAGCTTAGCTTCTCATCCGTTGAAGGTCTTTAAGTCATCCGTTGATACCACTTCATTTATACAAAATTACAAGGCATGAAATATTTACAATTGGCCTTCCTATCTGCATATCATCTAGTAGTCAACATGACTCATAGTTTCTCTCAACTTCTAAGAATTACATTTTAAATACAGAGACTGAAATATGCTACAATACTAGACTTATTTCTAAGTAAAGCTACACCATCAACGGATAGCCAAAGTGGTCTTATCCGTTGAGGCTACAGACACTAAATTTCTACTTAAGTGTTTTGTTAAACATATCATCAAACTAATGCACATATATTCCTAACAATCTCCCCCTATTTATGTCTATAAGAACTGTAGGCATAAATTCAGGGTTAACTTGATGATAACAAAACACTTAACAAATATTTGAATTGAAACTAAGTAGAAATATAAAAAGTGCTGCAAAAGTGTATGTACTAGGAGGTAATTGAAGATTTACAGTATTTCCAAGGGTGCTCCTCTAGCCTGAGCAAATCATCATTTTCTTCTTTGTTCCCTGGTTTTCTTTCCTAGCCCTTTGTCATTTTCCTCAAATTGGAGTTGGAGTTGTCTGAAGAATTCAGCTTCATCTTCATCACTGATATCCAATTTAGATTGCATTTCCTTGAGAGTTTCATTGCTGGCAATCTTGAGTTGGTCTTCAAGTCTGAAAAATCTTCTGACTCCTTTGTCATCTCTAAATTCCATCAACCAATGAGGTGATTTGTGAATTTTAGTTCCCCTTTCTTGTATGAGTAAGGTTCTGGGCAAAGCATTTGGATCCCTCCAAGTCTTCCTTATGTTGGCAATCTTGTTGAGAATTTCAGTCTTGGCTGTTCTGGTAAAGCCAGAATCCTTTTTGATGGCTGAAAAGACTCTGATCAAGGTAGAGTAGCCTTCATTTAGAATCCTGTAGAGAGGCCATGTTCTTTCCCCAGCTCCCTTATATCTGAACACCAATCTCTCTGGTAGCTGTCTGTAGGCAGCTATTCCCCTTACTTCCTCCAGCTCATCCAGATAGAGATTAATGTCTGAAGCTTCTTTTATGTCACAGATGTGAACATAATCATCTTTAGAAATGGGTGGCTTAGGGTTAGGTTTTTGTTTTTGAGTGAATTTCTTAGAGGTTAGGGGAGGTGTAGATTTAGATTTTCTTTTCTGTTTCTTTGGTAGTGGTAGAGTGGTTAAAAAGGTAGGCAATGTGATGTTGTCCCAATCAATAGGTTCCTCTTTTGGAATGATTGGTTCACCATGGATATTTATAGAGGGATCAGCAACAAAAGGTTCAGGTATGGAAGGTAGTGGTTTAGATATAGATTTGGTATCTTCAGGGTTATCTTCACTCCTTCTGTGTGCCTTGGCCTTTCTTCTGTTTCCCTTCTGCCATTCCTCTCTTTCTTCCATATTTTCACCAAATATGCTCCCAAGAACCTCATCTAAGTTAGCAATCTTTTCTTCACCCCTGACTTCAATTCCTTTCATTTCTTCAACTTGGCTTGACTTTAGCTGTTTTTCAAGCTTTGCTTGTGCTCTTTTGTCAGCCTTGAGTTTTACAGCTTCTTTCTTCAACCTTCTGGTTTCTTCCCTTTTAGCCTTTAGAAATTTGGGATGTCCTTGCATCACACAGATACTCTTTCCCTCTCTATAGATAAAGGCCATGTCCATTCTCTCACCCTTGTCCTTGGTCTCCTTCTTCTTTATGATGCTTGCACTTAGAACTTTGTCTCCATCAGGTTTTGGAAGAGGAAAGTCTACTTCCTGCATCTGAGCAAAGTCTAGGGGATTCTTTGTGGAGTCCATACTGGATCTAGTGTTAGGCTTTAGAACCATAGGTTTTAAATTCTTGAAAGAAGTCTCTCCAACCTTATTTCTCCCTACTGGCTTGAGCTCCATGTTGATTGGTTCAATCTTTGTGCTAAATTTCACAGATGTTGATTTATTTTGTGTAGAACCAAAAACCAATTGCAACCTTTCATCAATTCTCCTCCATTGTTCTTTCATTTGTATTTCAGCTGCTGCTAGCTGAATCAAATCAATTCCATCAGGTTTTCCCTTGATTTGAATGATTGGAGAGGTAGTGATGGCAGGAACTAGCACTTTAGATATCTGAATCTTTGTAGAGGGCTCTCCTTCCCCTTCCCTTTTATTCTCCCCCTTTTTGTTATCATCAAGGAGAGGGGTCAAGCCTTGTGCTTTTGCCAGCTGCATTAGGAGATTGGTTTGAGATTGTTGGTTGAGAAGAAGGGTGGCCACAGAATCTTCAATTCCTTGAACTCTGTCTTCCAACTTGGCCAGCCTTTGTTCAGTAACTGATTCCTTTTTCAATCTCGAAACCAAGTCCTGCAAAGTACCATAGGGCATGACTGAATCCAATTTTTCTGAAGTGAAGGATTTCAAGTCAGCAATATCTTTCCTGAGATCATCTAGACTCATATTTTGCTTTACTTTCTGCAACTTCATGAGATTCAGTGAGTCCAGGTGAGCTTGGAGGATAGCCTTGATATTTGCATTTGAAGTGTTCTGAATGGCCTGTTGAATAGTGATGATTTGTTTGACCAAGTGGACATTGAATTCACCTGTTCTATGCTCCTTAGTCAAGGCCCATTCAGGTAGATTAGGAATGGAACTAGGGTCTTCATCTCCCCCTATGTTCATGCTTCCATCAGAAGAAATAGAGTCATCATCATCAGAATTTACTCCAAATTCCTCAGATGGCTCACCAGCTGTAGAAGGCATCCTGTTAATAGCAGCTTTATCCCTTTGAAGAGATTCTGTTGTGTGCACTAGATGTAGTGTCCTTTCTGCCTCCTCATTGCCCTGAGCAGCCAACATTTGATAGGTTGTCACAGGATGAGTAAAAGTGTCAGCATCCAAGGAAATGTTATCAATTACAGCTTTGTAATGTTGCTGTAACTGTCTTTCCTTTTCAGCATCATCCACAATCATTGACTCATGAGCAATGGCTGGTTTCACCCTTGTATCAACTGTACCTGCTTTTCTCTCTTTTTCTCTATGTTCTTGCATCAGGGGCTCCCCCTGGCTCACACATCTCACTCCCTCACCTTCACCTTCTAAGGTGGTACTCCACTCACTGACTTTTGCCATGCTGGAAGAAATAGCATACATTTTTGTGCTCTCAATCTCTCCTTTTGCCTGGGAGCAACCCAGCCTCTCACTCAAATTTTCACTCCCTGCCCTCAATCCTAAAAGTGATTGCACAGTATTCATGTCTTCTACACTTGGAATCATTTCAGTTATTTGTGTAGAGACTATCAACGGATGTGGAATATCCGTTGAAGTTGAAACTGTTGTTATCAACGGATAACTGCTGTTAAGCTTATCCGTTGAAGAGCAACCACTTATCAACGGATGAGTGATATCCGTTGAAGAAGGAAAAGAAGATGAAATTGAAAGTGATATAACTGTTGAATCTGTATAGATTGATTTGATATGTGTTGATACAGATCCTTCAATTATATCTGAAAGAATTTGCGGGTGATCCAACAAATCATCTAAAAGATGATGATCACCTGTATTTGAGTGGGGCTCCTCCCTGAGTTGTAAAGAGGGAGAATCAGGAATTGATGGGAATAACATATCCACATCCAGAGATGGTGAAGAAGTATTTGGTGATTGATGTGTAGTTATTGTGAGAGAATGGGGCTGTGACTCCACATTTATTGGAGTCACATCAAACTGAGTTTGAGAAGGCACAGAGACAGATGGATGTATCTGTGCAGTGTGTGCACCCTGTGTAGAAGATTGAGTTCTAGCCTTCTTTCTTCTAATAAAAGCTTTTGTAGGTGAGTGTTTGGCTTTAGTGTCCCTCCCTCTTTTGTTCTGTGTTCCTGGTTGGGAACTCTTTTCAATAGTAACATCCTTTTGGGAGGATGCTACTAGGGATGTGCTAGAAACCTTTTCAACCACCACAGCTTTTTGAGAAACTGGGGCTTGGCTAGCTTGGGAAGCACTCAACTCTCCTTCCTTATCCTGGGGGTTTCTTTGATGTTCACCCCTCCCCTCACCACTCACACCCTGATCACTTCCCTCAGGGTTAATGGTTGTTGTTACAACTGTTGTCTTTTGAGAAACAACAGAGGTGGTTTTCTTTGTCTTGGATTTTGAAAGTTTAGATTTGGTGACCTTGGTAGAAATCTGTTGGGGCATTGACACAGATTTCATGGCCACACTAGAAGATAAAGAAATAGAGGGGTTGGAAGAAGTAGGAGTTGTAGAAGCAATTACCTCACCTACCTGGGGTGCATTCATGATTGGTAAATATACCAATTGCACACTGCTGTTGAGATCCATTCTCAATAAGTCTGCAAGAACTCTTTTCTCTTGTGCCCAGCACTTGAGTTTATTATTCTCATTGATAATGACTAAACCTTCAGCAACATGGTTAGCCAATAACATAAAGAATCTAGCATAATAGATGTTATTAGGTCTATTAGCTTTGTTACCTAATCTAGTACCTAATTCTAGCATCACATAGTTGCTAAAGTTAAAGTACCTATCAGAAACAAGCATATAGAACATATTAACAAGAGATGAAGTTATGGCATCAAAATTACTAATTTTCCCAGAGAAAACCTTTATGAAGGCATCCCCAAGAAAACTCCATTCTTTCCTAAGGCCTTTTCGTCTAATACCCCCTAAATTAGCAGAGTTAAGAGAGTAACCTATGGAATCTAACATGCTGGATACATCACTATCAGTGTGTGGTGTCATGGCATTGTTCTCAGGTAATTTAAAACATGCTTGTAAGTCATCACAGTTAATACAGTGATTTTTACCTTTGAGAGTGAAGGAGATAGTCATATCCATGGAGTTGAACTCAGCAGTTGTCCAAATCTCCTCAACTACTTCACAGAAAATCGTTGGGGCTTCCAGCATTGCATAGCTAAGTTTACAGTTTTTGATGAAGTCCATCATTTTGTGATAATCTGAGTGGGCTTCATTCTTTTCTACCAGAGCTATGAAATTGTTCTTCTCGTAGATGAACCCAGATTGAGACATAATCTTCACGACTGGTGCCATTGTTGTGAGTAGAAATTGCAGAGAATAACTTGAAGGTTTTGCAGAGAGAAAATGGTAAATGCTTGAAATTCTAAGAAAGCGTAAAGTAATAATGAACAATCAGAAGGGCTTATATGCTTTCAAAGAAAAAGAAATAAATAAAGGATTAATCAATAAATAGGTGTTAGTGAATTTCAGCCGTTTAAGAATAAACTGTAAGTATTCTAATAACTACCTTTAAAACCAATAAATACAGATGTATGTATGGTATCAACGGTTAAGAAAATAGAATCAACGGCTGTGAAACACCTCAAACGTCTGATGTGACATTTCAACGGATAATGTAAATTGTCATCCGTTGAAAGGTACTTCAGCTTTATCCGTTGACGGATAAAAGTTCCAGAGATATACTTGTCTTTCAACGGATAATGAATATCCGTTGATAGAGCAATTTTGACTTTCAACGGATAGGGAACATCCGTTGATGGAATAAACTTTGTTAAAAGTCAAATTTGTTCTAGCAACTAATATATTTCAGGCTTCACATCAAATTGCAAAGAAGACATGAATTTTAAGAGTAATTAAGCATACCTAGCTCACTTACCAATCTTGTGAATGTTGATTCATCAAGTGGCTTGGTAAATATGTCAGCAATTTGTTGTTCACTTGGAACAAAATGTAGTTCCACTGTACCATTCATGACATGCTCCCTGATGAAGTGGTACTTAATATCAATGTGCTTGGTCCTTGAGTGCTGCACAGGATTCTCTGTTATGGCTATGGCACTTGTGTTGTCACAAAAGATAGGTATTCTATCAACATGAAGTCCATAATCAAGGAGTTGATTCCTCATCCATAACATTTGAGAACAGCAACTTCCAGCAGCAATGTATTCAGCCTCAGCTGTAGAAGTAGAGACTGGATTTTGCTTTTTGCTAAACCATGATACAAGCTTGTTTCCCAGGAATTGGCAGGAGCCTGTTGTACTTTTCCTGTCTATTTTGCAACCTGCATAGTCTGCATCTGAATAACCAATTAGATCAAAGCCAGATTCTCTAGGATACCAAATTCCTAAATTTGGTGTACCCTTGAGATATCTGAAAATTCTCTTGATAGCAATTAAGTGAGACTCCCTAGGATCAGCTTGAAATCTAGCACACAGACATGTAGCAAACATTATATCTGGTCTGCTAGCAGTTAAATATAAAAGTGAACCAACCATGCCTCTATAACTTGTAATGTCCACAGACCTTTCAGTCTTATTTAATTCAAGTTTGGTGGCAGTGGCCATGGGAGTTTTTGCAGATGAACATTCCATTAAGTCAAACTTCTTTAAAAGATCATGAATATATTTAGTTTGACTAATGAAAATTCCATTACTAACTTGTTTAATTTGTAAACCAAGAAAATAGGTTAGTTCTCCCATTAGGCTCATTTCATAATTACTTTGCATTAGCTTAGCAAACTTTTTACAAAGTTTATTATCTTTAGAACCAAATATTATGTCATCTACATAAATTTGAACAAGTATACTAGAGCCATTAACATTTCTAAAGAAGAGAGTTTTATCAACAGTACCTCTAGTGAAGTGGTTCTCCAAAAGAAATTTTGATAATGTTTCATACCAGGCTCTAGGTGCTTGCTTCAGTCCATAGAGTGCTTTCAACAAATAATACACATAGTCTGGAAAATTTGGATCTTCAAATCCTGGAGGTTGACTTACATAGACTTCTTCCTCTAATTTTCCATTTAGAAATGCACTCTTGACATCCATTTGATAGACTTTGAAATTGGCATGGGCTGCATAGGCTAGAAAGATTCTGATAGCTTCAAGTCTTGCAACAGGAGCATATGTCTCATCAAAATCTATTCCCTCTTGCTGAGAATAGCCTTTAGCAACCAATCTGGCTTTATTCCTTATGATAATGCCATTTTCATCCATCTTATTTCTGAATACCCATTTTGTATCAATAGGACTCTTGTTCTTTGGTTTGGGTACCAGCTTCCAAACTTGGTTTTTCTCAAATTGGTTTAGCTCTTCCTGCATAGCTAATATCCAATCTGGATCCAATAAGGCTTCTTCCACTTTCTTAGGTTCCTCCTGAGATAGAAAACTACTATACAGACATTCATCTTGAGTAGCTCTTCTTGTTTGCACTTTAGATGATGCATCACCAATGATCAGTTCAAAGGGATGATTCTTGGTCCATTTCCTTTGAGGTGGAAGATGAGCTCTAGATGAGGTGATCTCAGTATTGTCATGATGTGAGATAGAGTTTTGATTAGTTGAAACTCCCCCTGAGTTGTTGGTCCTTTGCAGGGAACTTGGAGTTCCATCAATTAATGATGTAAATTGATTATCAGTTGATGAGCCATGATCAACGGATGCTTCATTAAGTACTTCAACGGATGATGCACAATGTCTTTCAACGGATGCTGAATTTTGTGCATTATCCAGGAGCAAATTTTGTATTCCTTTTGAAGTGTCGTCTCCATCAATCTCTTCTTCACTATCATCACAATATATTTCAATATTGTCAAATTTGAGTCTCTCATAATGTTCCTCATCTGTTAGTCCATCAATCTTTTTATCATCAAACACAACATGCACAGATTCCATAACAATGTTGGTTCTTAGATTGTAGACCCTATAAGATTTTCCAGCTGAATAACCAACAAATATTCCTTCATCAGCCTTTGCATCAAACTTCCCTTTATGGTCAGATTGATTCCTCAGTATAAAACATTTACATCCAAAGACATGAAGAAAGTTTAGAGTTGGTTTTCTTTTCTTGAACAACTGATAAGGAGTCATGCCTTTAGCTTGATTGATCAAAGAAATATTTTGAGTGAAACAGGCACAATTAACAGCTTCAGCCCAAAAATATGTTGGTAACTTTGATTCTTCAAGCATTGTTCTGGCAGCCTCAATTAAAGATCTGTTCTTTCTTTGAACTACCCCATTTTGCTGACGTGTTCTTGGAGCTGAGAACTCATGCATGATTCCATTTTCTTCACAGAACAGCCTTAATGTCAAATTCTTGAACTCAGTTCCATTGTCACTCCTGATGTTTCTTACCTTCAAGTCAGGATGATTGTTGACTTGCCTGATGTGATTGATAATGATTTCACTTGCTTCATCCTTTGATCCAAGAAAACAGACCCATGAGAACTTTGAGAAATCATCTACAATCACTAAGCAATATCTTTTTCTTGCTATTGACAATACATTGACTGGTCCAAACAAATCCATATGTAGCAGCTGTAATGGTTCATCAATTGTTGTTTCAAGCTTCTTCTGAAATGATGCTTTCCTTTGTTTGCCTTTCTGACAAGCATCACACAGACCATCCCTTGAGAATTCAACAAGAGGTATTCCTCTTACTAAGTCCTTTTTGACTAGATCATTCATTGTCTTGAAATTCAAATGGGATAACTTCTTGTGCCATAGCCAACTCTCAACTGAACTTGCTTTGCTGAAGAGACAAGTAATAGATTCTGCATCTGTAGAGTTGAAGTCAGCTAAGTACACATTTCCTTTTCTAACTCCAGTTAGAACCACTTTGTTGTCTTTCTTACTAGTGACAACACAGGCTTCAGAATTGAAGGAAACTGTATTCCCTCTATCACATAGTTGACTGATACTCAGTAAGTTGTGCTTGAGACCATCAACTAATGCAACTTCTTCAATGATGACATTCCTTATTGAAATCAAGCCATATCCCATAGTAAACCCTTTGCTGTCATCTCCAAAGGTTATGCTGGGGCCAGCTCTCTCTTTAAACTCTGTGAGCAGGGAGAAATCTCCAGTCATGTGTCTTGAACAGCCACTGTCCAAGTACCATAGATTTCTTCTATTTTCCTGCACACCACAAAATCAATCAATTTGATTTTGGTACCCAAGTTTCCTTGGGTCCATTCTTGTTAGCCTTTCTCCTAGACTTCATTCCTCCTGCATCTTTAGACTTAGGTGAGTTTGAGTCAACCTTGGTCTTAGATGTGGTTGGTTGAGGTGTAGGGTTAGTCACAACATTATCCAGCACATTTATAGAATTATTAGGCATGGATTGTGCATACATGTTATTCCACATTGGCATATTGTATGGCAATTGAGGCATACTGAATGCAGCAAGATAAGGATTGTTAAAATATGGCATGTTTGCAAAATGTGCATAAGGATTTTGTTGAGACATAACAGGCATAGCATGTAGAGGTGATACAGACATGTTAGGCATGGAAGAGGGTACAGTTATGGGAGATTTCTTAATAGATTTACAATTAGCAGATAGATGATTAACACTACTACAATGCACACAGCTTTTTCTAGGAGCATACTTATCAGGTGTGTAATTGTTATGTTTGTTAACTCCTACCTTCCCATTTCTGTTGGATTTCCTTTTGGATTCCTTTTTATCCTCAACCATCTTGAGCCTATTGTTTAACTGTTCTAAGGTCATGTGCCCTACATTCACCTTTCTGACATCTTTGGATGTGCTTGCTTCTTCTTTGACAAAGTTTTTTGAAGTTGAACCAAACTTTTTGTTGAGTTTCTTTAGATTTTCTCTTTTAGAAACATCTGCCTGTTTTAATTGAGGAACCTTCAACGGATGTTCCTTTTCTTCCTTCAACGGATAACTTTCATCATCCGTTGATTCCACATCCGTTGACAGTCCATCAATTAATTCCAGTTTCTTTTTATTTTTATCCCAGGCAGTTTCACAGAATGATTCAATTCCTTGGACTTTGGCAATTTGAGCACTTACATCCCTAGATGTTTTCCAGGCTTTAATCACCTCTTGCTCTTTTTCTAATTGATTGGAAAGTATTTCTACTTTCTTAATAGATTCAGCTAGTTCATTCTCAACAGATATACAATGCAATTTGGTTTTCTCTAGGTCAATCAACTTATTTTCTAACACAGTATTTCTATTGCTTAAAAACAGATTGTTCTCTTTGATCCTACTATTTTCTTTAGCAAGAGATTTAAGAGACACACGCAAATGATACAATTCAGTAGACATGTCATTGAAAGCATCATTGCACTCTTCTTTAGTAAGCTGTGTTAAATCAGTAGTGATTACCTGATTGCTTGATGAACTAACTTCGTTTTCTTCAGAATCAGCCATGAGAGCAAGGTTGACATAATCCATATCTTTATCCTCTTCATCTCCATCAGCTGCCCAGTCCTTTTCTTGAGTAATGAAAGCCCTTTCCTTCTGTTTGAGCAGATCAAAATATTTCTTTTTGTAATCTACTTGTTCAAATTTCTTCTTTTCAGAGGTTGGCTTTCTGCACTCACTTGCAAAGTGTCCACTTATACCACAATTAAAACACTTGAACTTGGATTTGTCCACCATGTTCTTATAGGGTTTAGTGGCTCTAGTGTTTTTCCTGAACTTCATCTTTGCAAATCTCCTGGACAGAAATGCAAGATGCTCATCAATACCATCAGAGTCATCTTGACTGGAGTTGTCTTCATTTTCAGCAACTTGCTCTTTACCCTTGTCTGATTCTGGATTTCTTACACCATCTTTGGAGCTTGATGTAGATCTCACATTTTCTTTTCTGCATTCTTTCTCATTTTCAGCTACCAATGCAACTGAACCTCCTTTCTTTCTCCCCCTCTCCAATACCTCATCCTGTTCCAACTCTAGTTCATAAGTCTTCAAGATTCCATATAATCTTTCAAGAGTAAAGTCCTTATAATCCTGAGAGTTTCTTAAGGAAACAGTCATGGGTTTCCATTCCTTTGGTAAGGATCTCAAAAATTTAAGATTTGAATCCTTCACCTGGTACACTCTACCATACAGCTTCAGTCCATTCAACAGTTTTTGGAATCTATTGAATGTGTCATTTAAAGATTCATTCTCTTCAAAATGAAAGTACTCATACTGTTGAATGAGAAGCTGCATTTTGTTCTCTTTTACTTGTTCTGTACCTTCACACAGCAGCTGAACTGTGTCCCAAACCTCTTTGGCAGTTGAACAATTTATCACATTATCAAACATATCCTTGTCAAGACCATTAAACAAAATGTTCATAGCCTTCTTATCCTTCTGGACTTCTTCTGTGTCTTCCATTGTCCATTCTGCTCTAGGTTTTGGAATGGATTGACCAAGAGCAATTGTGGCCGTAGCAACTGTGGCTACTTTGTGGGGAATGTGAGGACCATTCTCAATGCAGTTTACATAACCTTCATCTTGGGAGAGTAGATGAAGGTGCATTTTCACCTTCCAATGGTGATAACTGTCTTTGTCAAGAACTGGGATCTTTACTCCAATATCCTTCTTACTCATCTTTGTTAGATTCCAAGATCTTTAAACTCTTTGTGTGTCAAGAGCTTGCTCTGATACCAATTGTTATTCCTAGAGGACTAACAATGAGATTTACAGAAGGGGGGTTGAATGTAAATCTCAAAACTTTTTCAGGTTTTGAGAAGTTTATTCAAGCAGTGTGTTCTAGATGAACAAGTGTATGAATTGCTTTGAGCTAATGCAGACAGATATATATTCAAACACAAAATGTAAAGAACACAACAAACTTTAAAAACTTTTCTGGTGGATTTGTTGTTCCACCAGAGATGGTATATTAGAAAATCTGTGTTCAACAATGTTGATCACAGCTGCATCCTAGTACAAACTAGATGAATTTTCTCTCAAGATATTTCTTAACAGCTCTGGAAAATCTCTCTCTAATTACTAGCTTCTTCTTGGTTTATATATTACCAAGTGTACAAGTGAAAAACAATATAAAATTACAATAGTAAAATAAGTTCTTCACTTGCTTCTTTTCCTGTTCAATCAAGTACTTTGTTGACTATTGCATCTTTGTACTAAAGAAGAACGGCTGCTTTTTCTGTTGATCCTGAAATTCGGCTACCACATCTCACTTTTCTCTGTCAACCCATGTGCCTATGTTTGTAGGTACAACTACCACTTATCAACGGCTAATTAGCAGAACATCCGTTGAAGCTTTCATCCGTTGATGACTTCATCCGTTGAAGGATGTTATCCGTTGAAGCTTTCATCCGTTGATGCTCTCATCCGTTGAAGGATGTTATCCGTTGAAGCTTTAGAGACATCCGTTGAAGCTTAGCTTCTCATCCGTTGAAGGTCTTTAAGTCATCCGTTGATACCACTTCATTTATACAAAATTACAAGGCATGAAATATTTACAATTGGCCTTCCTATCTGCATATCATCTAGTAGTCAACATGACTCATAGTTTCTCTCAACTTCTAAGAATTACATTTTAAATACAGAGACTGAAATATGCTACAATACTAGACTTATTTCTAAGTAAAGCTACACCATCAACGGATAGCCAAAGTGGTCTTATCCGTTGAGGCTACAGACACTAAATTTCTACTTAAGTGTTTTGTTAAACATATCATCAAACTAATGCACATATATTCCTAACAAATAATGAATAAACATGTCCATTATAATTAGATTAGAGCGGCCTTATAAAGCTAGTTATTTTAAAATAATGGGTAAACATGTCCATTACAATTAGATTAGAGTTAAAGTAACAATAACGTGTTCAATTTAGAACATGCGTGTGCATTGCACCGGTATAAAGCTAGTTATATTAAAATAATGAATAAACATGTCGAGTACAATTAGCATCACCAATTTACTGCCCATAATTATTTTTTTTAAAGTGAACCTAGACAAAAATATAAATGTATACCACAATTCATTTGGTGCAAGTGCCCAAGGTAAATATATTTTATTAGAAACATTTACTAGATCACAAACTCCAAGTTTTGTATTGATACAAAATTGTGAAATGAAATATATAACTAAAATCATATTAAAAATCCTTACAAGATAATATCCAATCTAAATAATAGTGTCCATGTATAAACAAATCAATGAATTACATGCATGAAGGTAGACACTCACTTAAAAATAGATTAGTAACAAATTTCATGTACCAAAATTTAGATTCGAGTTTATATGTCATATCTTTCAATTAATATTAATAATAATAATAATAATAATAATAATAATAATAATTAATATTATTGTGAATATTATTAAGAGTAGAAGTAATTCTGCATAGAATTTTTTCAATTTAATATAAAATTAAAAAATTTACATTAGTTAAATTTCTAAAATTATTACTTTAAGTACTAAAATCAATTTGTGTAGTCATTTTTAAGATGAAAAGTAAAGTAAGACCCCACATAATATTGTTTCACTATATACAAATTTTAGATGTTACATAAAATATAAATGTAATCAAAATTTAATTTTGTATAAGATATTATGTGTTAGTATGATTAAACGCTTTAGTGAGAATTTAAGTTACCAAAATGTAACCTCATTTTCAGGAATTCATATACTAGCTGCCAAAATATTGTACAAATAAATAGAAATCATGTTTTTACAAAAAAAATATAATTTTGTGCAAGAAATTATATATTATAAAAATATGATGTAATGATAAGGTCAATATATATATTTTTTATATAAAACTTAAGGCCTTCTACAGGTTTTTACTTTCAAATTAATGCCCGAATAATTGTTACTAAATGTCATATCAAAAATAAGTTACCAACACATAAAGTTTTTTTGATGGTTATATTCCACCAAGCACATGATTAAAAAACTGCATTCAACCCTTTAGTAATCATACTTCTCAGAAAGATGCTTAGAAAGATGTTTTAATGGGAAATGTTAACAGAGATTATTTGGTGAGCCAGAAGAAGAAGAAAAGGTTATCATCTTTAAAAATATATGTGTGTTTACATTTAGTGTTTTTTTCATGGCTAAATTATGTCATGTTATGCAATTATAAATTTGATAAACAACAAGCTTTATACCTGTGCCCGCTATTTGTAAATTGTTATTATCAATATTTTAATTTTAATTTTATTTATTTTTAAATAATTTAATATTATTCTTATTAAATTTAACTTTAGTTAATTTTATAAATTAAAATTAATAATGTATCATATAATATACGTATTATATTTTACTTTATGTTTTGATTTCAAAATAATAATTTTTATTAATATTTTTAAATAAGTTTGTCTATAGTTGTATCTCATATATTTATTTATCTTTTTAATTATTTCATTTTTCCTAAAATATGATCTTAATAAAAACCAAAAGGAACAAACGATTTTCAAATAGAACGGGTGTGGATGATTCGACGCAGATCTTATCACCAAGAGATGAATACAACCAAGAAGGTTTTAGAAGAAATTATGACAATGCTCAGTTTTCCGGCATCAAGTAAAAGTAAAAAATTGCAATAAATGACTAGGTTAATAACCATCTCATTATGCAATGTCCTCATGTAAATTTTATCAAAAGTCCTGACTAATTGGTTGAAATCTTGTTAGAATTCAATTATCTCGGATAAGCAAAGTGCTTTTGTATACGATCGGTTATTAACGGATAATATTTTGATAGAATATGAAAAAAATCATTACATTCTTAGAAAAACATAGGGCAATCTTGGAATTACATGATTTAAAATTAATTTTTCAAAAGCATATGATATGGTTGAGTGGAGTTTCATCAAAAAAAATGATTATTAAGTTCGGGTTTTATCAAAGATCGATCAACAAAGTCAAGACTTTTGTTGCAAGTGTTTCTTCAAGGATTCTTACCTGCAATCTTATATGTATTTTAAGTGTATAATGTATAAAACTGAGAAAAAATGTAAACACACAGTGTATGCACGTCCAAGACCCACAGTTTATTAATGACTCTAATCAAAGATATAAAGACCTACAAACGTTAAAATGCTAGAAAGTAGAAACAGAAAAGGAAAACTCCTGGAGCACTATTACCACTAGACTCGATCCTATAAAAACTCAACTGTTAGCACGACTCAGTCTCACACGACCAGTTCAATGGCTAAGACTTTCAGATAAACTAAAATAGATAATTTATTGACAATAAAATTCAGATTAAAAGCTAACATTCTCCCCCAAAATCTGAATTATGTTAGACCAGATTCTTGACTCCCAACAAGCTCTGCATTCTTTCAAAGACCCATAAGTAATCACCCTTCAGAGCTACTCTATTTCCCCTTTCAGACATTTTCCCCAGGCTGATAATATTACTGCAAAGACTTGAAATATAATATAATTTGCACCATCGAGCCATCTCCAAAGCGTACCATGCCACTGATTCCTTCATTTAGTTCCGAAAACTTCGACTTGTATCCCGTCGTATGATTACTTGCACCATTATCAAGATACCATAGATTGGACTCCACTTAGTTTTTATCACAGTTGGTCGAGAGTGCAGGAATTACATGTTTTTCGTTAAGCAACATTACATCTCCTTCTTCTTTGTCATATTTGGCCAATAACAAAGCCGGTTCTCCGTCCTCCATTTGTGTAATATTCACCTCCTGCCTTTGCTCTCTGTTCTTCTTTGGTTTCTACAAATGGCTACGAAGTGTCAATATATCCCATTATTATAATATTGAACTCTGCTTTTGTCTCGAGCTCCTCTTCTTCTCTGGCTTCCTCCTGTTTCATTGTCATTTCTGTTCGCTCTCTGCCACTCCTCCTTGGTAAGTAACAACTTATTGTCTTCACTTTCACTACTGATCCATTCTTCTTCGGTAAGGAGTAGTTGACTCTCATTTGCTTCAGGTTTTCCTTTCAATCTTTCTTCATGTGCTTTCAGAGAAGCAACTGCTTCTTCCACAATGATCTTGTCCAAATCGCTGAATTGTTCAATAGTGGATGTGATCTGAAGGAAATTTGGTGGTACTGATCTAAGTAATTTTTTTACTACATTAGATTCAGACACTTCTTCTCCCAATACCCTTATATTGGTTCTCAACCCATTTAGCCTCATACAAAAATCATCTACTAGCTCACTTTCTTTCATACTAAGTGATTCAAAATCTGCCTTCATCATTGTATCCTGGCCGCCTTGACACGATGAGCTCCTTGACACATTATTTTGAGTGCATCCCATGCCTCATTGGATGTCTTTTTTGCTGCGAGAGAGAGCAATATTTCTTCTGGTATAGCATGGTATATCATGGCCAACGCTCCCTTATCCACTCTTTCGTCCATTGCTATACTGGGATCGCTAGGTTCCACTGCATCCCACACCCCATGCGCCTGAATGAACACCATCATTTTTATCGCCTAAGTTGTGTAATTTTCCTTTTTTAGAGTTGGGTAATTCAGTCCAAACGAGCCATTCTTCACTTTGCTTATCTTCGACGTTGTCATCATTGGCATGTACTTTAGCATTCACCTTGCACCACGCTCTGATACCAAATCTAGGATTCTTACCTACAATCTTATACGTATTTTAAGTGTATAATCTATAAAACTGAGAAAATAATATAAACACACAGTACATGCACGTCCAAGACCCACAGTTTATTAATGACTCTGATCAAAGTTATAAAGACTTACAAACGTTAAAATGCTAGAAAGTAGGAACAGAAAAGGAAAACTCCTGGAGCACTACTACCACTACACTTGATCCTATAAAAACTCAACTGCTAGCACGACTCGGTCTCACACAACCAGTTCAATGGCTAAGACTTTCAGACAAACTAAAACAGATAATTTATTACTAAAAAAATTGAGATTAAAAGCTAACATTTCTCACAGCTTCTTGTAAAATGGTGAGGTTTTTGGAGAGATTATTCCTCAACTGCGCCTCCAATAAGGGGATCCTATTTTTCCTTGTATTTTTATTTGTAGAGGGGTTGAGTAAGGAAAAACGGGGATGTGGGATTGATTCATGAGTGTGTTATTTCTCGAGATGCTCACTCTATATCTCAGCTTTTGTTCCTAAATGACGGTTACTTTTTCTTTGATGCATCAGAGGTGGAGGCCTTCACTATAAAGAAATTATGTGTAAGTATAAACTTATGTCAGGGAAAACTGCTGTCAATTTTAAAAAGTCCATCATTGGTTTTACTCTAAATAGGGGAATAGAGGTAGCAAAGATTACTATTTAACAAAATAAGATAATAATTCTAAAGAGTAATCAATAAATTTAACAAATATTTTTATTTTTTAAAAGAGAGAGAAGATAGAACATTCACATCAGAAGGTAAGAAAAGAGTACAGAAAGGTGTCTATTTATAAATTTGACTAACAAGATAAATAAGGAAAATTTAAAATCTAAACAACCCTATAAAATGATTATGAATTGGTACTCATAATTTCAAACATTAAAAACAAATAGTAAAGAGATTCATATAAAGAGGTGTAGATGGTATACAAGAATAATAATTTTGCCAATGGTAATTTTAACATAAGGTAAGAGGACAAGAATTCACATCAGGAGATACTCACAAAAAACTTTAACTAAAAGGGTAACAATTTAAAATTCTATGCACCACTACATTTAAAAAATATATAATAATTAAAATAGAGAAGGTAAAGAATAAGAAATTACTAATCAAGAACTAAAAACATATGGGCAATATATGCAACAATTGTACCCCTTTGTATAAGAAGCTAAAGAACAAATTAATAATTATATGTTTGGGGAGAAGTTAGCCAAATATACTGGTGAACCATATCCATGGTCACGTGTATTTATACATCTAAGATAAGCTATTAGTAAACTTGAACCAATGTAATATTTACTCACCATAGAAATGATAGTAAGATTTATTAATAAATAAAAATATATACTATTATTATTTCACAGTTTTAAAAATACCTTACCAAACTATAACTTAATTTGCATAACTAATTAATAGAAGTTACATGTGTGGTGCTTTATAAAGCAAAGCCATTATCACATCTAATTTAAAATAAATAAACCTTAACAACAAATACATGAATGCATGACTAATAATTTAGTTAACTAATTGTGTAATGAACACATTTTGGTTTAGAGACTTGTCAATAAATTTCTGGCATTTATCCATTTGAGTCAACTATTAATGGTAATTTGTTATTATGCATCTTATAGTTATATTATATTTGAATTATTATTATATAACCAAATTCAATAATTAATAATTTTTTCATAAATATATTCTATCTCAGCAAGTAACCGTGTTATTTGAGTACTCTAGTTAGATACCCAGTTGTAACAACATTAAAAACAAGAAATTATCTCATAAAATGATTTTTGTGGTTTGTATTGTACAATCAAATTTAACTTTGACATTTTTATTTTGTTTTTATATAATAGTCTTTTTTTCACTTTATCTCGTATTTGTATAGTAAATTTAATATATGTTATGTATTTCTATCTCATGTTATATTATATTATATAGTTATATTGTGTCTACATTTTATTTTATATATAGTTTTTTGTAATTTTATGTATTCTCTTTTCATAAATATAATTTAAAATGAGTTTTATAAATTTTCAATATTTTTTTGTGTAAAATAATTTTTGTTTTTTTAATTTTATTATGTGTGGTTAATAACATTTTTAGAATGTTGTCACATGTTCTACAATTTTGTATTCTAAAATTTTCTATATTTTGTAATTTTTATTAAATAATATAAAAAAATAATGTCTCATCCATTTTTACCTGTGATTTATGTATGATTTTTGTGTTCTTTATCAACAGTGTTCTATAACTTTTGTAGGTTTTTCAATTTTTTGTACTGTGTTGTATATTTTTTTTGTTCCTAAATTAATTTTTAGTTAATATGTGTTCCCTAAAAAACTAAAACTAATGTCATAATTGTGTACGTGTCATATGTAGATTAAAAAAAGGGGGGTGTACGTAAAATTTGTGAGTGTAGGCATATATAGTTAAGAGAGCATGAGAAATCTTAGAGCACTCCTTTTAATCCAATGGCTTAAATACATATGTATATTTATATACCTAAATTATTATTATATATTTGATCATAAATACATATATATTTTCAACAAAAATTTTTAGTACAAATGATTTAGACTTTCATTTCATCATTCATTCATTCATTCATAATTTTGTAGTAATTATGTATACATGAATACAAACATTAATAAATATATATTCATATATAATTACTCACATACAATTTATGCGTATATAATATTTTTTTAAGTGGTTAACTTTTTTTGGTGTTTTTAACTTAAGTTTAAAATTTAAATACGAGAATATATACATTATAACTATCAAAGTAGTAATTTAAACAAATGAATAACACATGATAATTAAATATAAATGTCGATATTCTATAATTTTTAATTTTACTTAAACCTCAAAAAAATACTTAATTTAATTATATTTATATTTGAATATGAAATACCCGGATTTTTTTAGACAATAATATATACTTAAATATCAAACTAAAACTACAAATTTTATTCATGTTTCGAATAAGTCTCAAATAAGCATAAGCAATTTTTTAATCCCAAACATAAATTGCATTATATAGCAAATCTTCACAGAGTTCAATATGAACATAATCACTAAAATATTATTCGAAACTAAGCTAGTCCTTGTGCCAAAAGCTTAGTATCTCAAAATTTTGTAAGTAATTAACGAAAGAGCCCAGCAAGAGCCCAGCTCGGGCCATAAATACCTGGTGACACAGATTTATAATTTCCCTTACTAATTACTAAGGTATCATTAGTGTAAGCACTCGCACTCTCTAAATATAAAAGCTCTTCCGGAACTATATGCACAAAAATATTTTAAAATAAAGTAAAGTGTCAACAGTTAACTTACCTCAGTCACTTAATGAATCCAAATATAATGCCAAATAATCCTAATTTAAATAGATGAAGCAAAATATAATTAATATATAATACCAATTATTTTAAGAATGATATGTATATAAGATGAGGCATAGTAACTGTGTCCACACATAATATATTCTTAGTGCAAAGGTCAGATAAAATTATACAACCCTTATACTAAATGTTCATCGGGACAATAAGGGAAAAATAAATAAATAAAACATGTAAGTAAACTTCTTATACTTATAAATATTAATATATACTTATGTATACAAAAATATATATAACTTATCAAAAACACAATATTTGCATAATCACATTATTCCTGAAATATAATAATAATAATAATAATAATAATAATAATAAAAATAATAATAATAATAATAATAATAATAATAATAATAATAATAATAATAATACATGAGGGACAAGTGCATAAATAATTTAGTGAGAGAGAAAATGTGTAAAGTATCTTAACAACAAATATACCACTCTAGAAAATTCAAATTTTCATAATATGCAAAAACTATTTTTAATTATTTAAAACATAAAATTATGAATATACATTTGTAAAAAGAACTTTATCATGTTTATCATGCATAAAATGTAATTACACACAAATATTTATGTACAAAATACTATGACATAACTCATGGGAAATTAATAACTAAAATTTGTTGATGTGATTGCATTAGAAAATAATTACCAAAACTAGCACATAGATAACAAAACTTATAAACACCTATAAACTAACAAGTAAAATAAGGTGTTTAATGCTATGTATGTAGGCAAGGCCTTTAACTATGACACATGGACTTAAATAACATGAAAAGAAATTAGCAGTGTCAAAACATATATACGTTCATATGAGAGCACTTAATTGTGTATACAAGTAGGAGAGTGAAAATGCATGTAATATTATACAATATAGAATGAAGTAGAACCTACCTAGTAGGAGAGTCACTCTACAAAGAGAAAAATAAAACTAGTAAGGATTATATAGAACTATTGGTTGAACTTATTTCCAGATTTACTCTGCCTCCAGTATTTGAAATTCATACCCACTTTCAGTGAACACGTCTTATGAGCACTCCTACTTTTTACCCACTAATAACAACAAACTTAAAATTTAAAACAAAAGATAATTATTATTTTTAAATGTAATTATTTTAATTTTCAAAACATATAACTCTATCAAATAAATTTTATAATTTACAAGAACAATTAATATCAATATATATAATACAAAATATTTTAATATAAAAATCTCTGATATTACATTCTACCCACCTTAAAAAAATTTGGTCCCAAAATTTAAACATGCAAAAAATATTTAAATATATCAAAAATATTTCAGTGTCAAGAAACACAAACCAAAAATAGAAGTAGTTTTTTTTATAACACACCCATCTAAACTCACACGCCATGGCATGCTCATACCTCACAACTTAGGTCAAGCCTCAATACTCACACGTCAAGCCCATTCTAAAGTAAGGTAACCTAGGCTCTCAATACCATCTATGCTCTGAATACCAACTCTAATACCCAGACTTTTTTTAAACAATAAATTATACTTAAATATCGAACTAAAACTACAAATTTTTTTAATGCTTAGAATAAGTCTCATATAAGCCTACACAATTTTTTATTTCCAAACATAAATAGCATTATATAGCAAATTTTGAGAGACGCGCCTCCAATACAAAAATAATCATTAAACATTATTTCAAAGCAAGCACAAATCAAGTCCAAAGATGTGCCAAAAGCTAAGCACGTGAAAGCAATGAGCCAAAGAGCCGAGCAAGAAAATAATTCTACACTAGTGGATCAAGTATCTAAATTTTATAAAACCAAAATTATTATCCGATAACCCATATGACATAAAATATAACTTAATTCTGCAGCTGGCTAAGACCATAAATAACTAGTGACACAGTATCAAAAGTTCATAATTTCTGTCAATAATGCCCTTACTAAGGTGTTATAAGTTTGTGCACTCGCGAAACCATCATAATTAGCACTCCGTACTTAGGTATGAAAGACTAGTTCCAGAACTACAAGCAATTACTAATTGGTTCACAAGTTAGAAGGAATCCTTGTATCTAAAACACTGTACTCGATCCAAAAATTTTTATATAAAAATTGTACAAAAATATTTTAAATATTTTAAAATAAATTAAAGTGTGAAGAGTTAAGTTAACTCAGTCACTTCAATGAAACAAAATATAAGTGCCAAATAAATCCTAATTTAAATAGATGAAACACAATATTTTCAAAATCACATTATTCCTAAAATATAATATTAATAATAATAATAATAATCATAATAGTACATGAGGGATAAGTTAATAAATCATTTAGTGAGAGAGAAAAGGTGTAAAATATCTTAACAACGAGTATACCATGTGATTTCGAGTCTAAAACTAATTCCAGCAAATTCAAATTTTCACAATATGCAAAAACTATGTTTAATTATTTACAACATAAAAATATGAATGTACATTTGTAAAAATAACTATCTCATGTTTAGCTTGCATAAAATGTAATTACACTCAAATATTTACTTACAAAATACTATGACATAACTCATGTGAAATTAATAACTAAAATTTGTTGATGTGATTACATTAGAAAATAATTACCAAAATTAGCAGATAGATAAAAAAAACTTATAAACACCTATAAAATTAAAATAAAATAAGGTGTTTAATGATAGCTATGTAGGCATGGCCTTTAACAATGGCACATACACTTAAATAGCATGGAAAGAAATTAGGAGTGTCAAAACATATATACATGAAACAGGGGAGCATTTAATTGTATATACAAGTCACATAGTAAAACATGCATGTAATATTATAAAATATAGAATGAAGTAGAACGGACCTAGTACGAGAGTCAGTGTACAAAGAGAAAAATAAAACTAGTAAGGATTATATAGAAGAGAAAACGGGGCCTGAGGACAATCTGAAGGTTGTCCCCTAAGGTTATAAAAATACGACGTCATTCAATATATACATATGTTTCATCAATTAATTCATAAACACGTCTCTAACCTCACGTCCCTCCCTCCCTCAAAATCCAAAACTGTACTCCCTTAAAATCCAAATTCACCAATCATGTCTTAGTCCAATCCTAAAATTAGAATTTTTTGCATTAAATGAATGGAGAACGATGAACATAGTCGGTGTATATACGAGCCTGAGGAAAAATAACAGTTATCAGATTATGAAGATTATGAAGATGAATCACAAACAGGTTCTATCACGGATGAAGGCTGTCGTGTTGATACATAAGTGCCTCGAATTGGTATGGAATTTCTTACTAGTGAAGTAGATTACGATTTTTATAAGATTTTTTTTTTGAAACAAGGATTTTCTACATGAACATATTCATCTACTAAATTCAAAGATGGTACGGTTGTAAAGAGATATTTTGTGTGTAACAAAAAGGGCTTTAAAGGGCCTGATAAACGAGAGTTGGGGAGGGAAGTAAAACGAAAGAGAGAAACAAGAGAATTTTGTAAGGCTCATATGAATATTCATCAAACTAATGGAGGAACTTGGTGTATTAGCAGTTTTTATAAAACACATACACATCTAATGATTGATTCTCCAAAAAAGAAGGTGCATTTACGTTCACATCATAAATTATGTGACGAAGAACATACCAAGATGACCATAGAAGAATATCATAGATGTGGAATTGGGCCGGCTAAAATTTCTCGTTTGCTGAATGGATCTGGTCAGCCATCAAATAAAATTACTCTAAAACAAGTTAGTGATCATCTGAGAATTAGCCGAAAAAGTAACATTGGGAGAAAGTGTGGTGTAGTTATAAAAAAGTTTTTGGAGAGAAAAGCACAAGATTCTCAATTTTATTATGCAATAGATATTGATGAGAATCATGTTTGTAAAAGCATTTTATGGGCAGATGGAAGAGCGAGGAATTATGATGTTTTTAAGACGTTTGTTTCTTTTTGGTTTTTCAGACTATGTTTTTGCTGGGTGTGTTGGTGTTTGAACTTAGTTTTTGATGGATGGTGTCTTTGTGTGTTTAACTGATATATTTCCTGGATTGAATTGATTATGTGTTTTTGTTTTTAATAACTGGACATCCTGGTTTATGGATGGGTTGTTATGTGTTGTTATGTGTTAAATATTTATCTCGTGTTTGAGACTGTCTCTTTTATGCATATTGATCTCGTGTCTCATTCAGTCTTTAGTTGTCTCATTCTCATATTGATTGCAAACTGCAATATATTCTGTTAGTTCTAACTTTGTTTTACAGGCCTTTAGTGTTTTTGATAGGGGGAGCATTTATGCTTTCTTTGTCATCATCATAAAAGGGGGAAAATGTTAGATGTTCAGGTTTATGATGATTTCCAGATTGCAGATAAACAGAAGATAAACAGAATGCAAGTAACCGAGATTCAAGCATTGCAGTTTTTTCAGATTTTCCAGGAGACTATTTCTCAGGTTTAGGTTTGTTAGGGTTTTGTGTAAATTTTGTTTATCTGGATAAACCTTATCTCAAACAAACTCACCACCTTATCTTATGAATCAAGTTTAAATATCTCAAGCCTTATCTTTACTTGATTTATTTCTTTCAAACGTACTAACAGATTAGTTTCAAAGATTCATTCAAAATATTTTCAAACAAACTTATCTTCCAACCTTATCTTGTGTTTAAAAATAAATCTGTTAGAACATTGCCTATAAATACAACTCTTCATTTCAGATTTGAAGCTAACACTTTCACGAGAATCTTTCATCATCTGAAATCATTTTCTTGTTTCATACCCGAGATATTCATATCCAGAAAAACAAGAAACTTAGTTTGAGTTGTAAAATTTCATATTATATTCTTGTAACTGAATCGTGTATTATATCACTTGTCCCGGGTTGTGGGAGGTTGATTACAACAGGAAGGCCAAGTTGCTTTGTGCTAGGTAGCTGTGTGCTAGGGAAAGGGTTCTTTCAAGTGGGCCAAGTTTGTAATAAAGGAAAGTTTGTAAGTACTTTGTTTTAAGTGGATATAATACATTCTCTATGCTAGTTGGCATGGGGACTTGGATGTAGGCCATAGACTAGGTGTAGGGGCCGAACCAAGTGAAAACTCTTGGTGTTCTGCATTGTTTGATTTCTTTATTACTGCATTTATATTTCAGTATTTTACTTTCTGCAGTTAAAAGAGACTGTCCCATACCCTGTCTCATTTGTAAAGGGACTGTCCCATTTGCATAAGAGACTGTCCCATTCGCCTTGACAGTTAGAATATTATTTTATCTATCGAGCCATCGAATTTCAATGTAAACTTAGGAAAATAGGTTATATAGTGGCAAAAAATGTTGAAATATATGTAATTATTACAAATTAACACAAAGGCCTAGTAAACTTTTGATAATTATGAAATACATGTGATAAGTATGTCTTGCAGAATGGTTACATATAATTTAACTTAGACCAATGTAATTTTCAATTTAACATATTACATAAAATTAAAATTTTGATCTTCAATTTTTTGATTAACATAGCTTAGAAGTATACATTGATATTTAGTAGATTACTCACCAAATAACAGGTTTTTTATTGATTTCATTAGACTTTATGATTTGACTCGTTTTCTGTTTAACTTTGATATATATTTGAAAAATAAATCAATTGAGTGCCAACAGTAGTAAGTACTTCACATTCTTCTCTATAATAAGTCCCTATTTTTGTTTAAGATGATTTTATGATATGGGTGGGTTATGGTTTTATTTTATAGCTCTATTTTGCTAGGCCTGATTGTGCTCACAACTATAAATTTTTTCTGAGGTGGTGTAGTTAACTTCTCGTTGTAGGTCATGGTTGTAGGTCAGCCGTAGTGATCCTCGAAACCAAAGGACCAAAAGATTTTCAAATAGAACCGGTGTGGATGATTGGACGCAGATCTTATCACCGAGAGATGAATACAACCAAGAAGGGTTTAGAAGATATTATGACAATGCTAAGTTTTCTCGCATCAAGTAAAAGTAAAAAATTGCAATAAATGACTAGGTTAATAACTATCTCATTATGCAATGTCCTCATGCAAATTTTATCAAAAGTCCTGACTAATTGGTTGAGATCTTGTTTGAATTCAATTATCTCGGATAACTAAAGTGCTTTTGTATACGATCGGTAATTAATAAATAATGTTTTGATAGATTATGAAAAAAATAATTACATTCTTAGAAAAACATGGGAAAATCTAGGAATTACATGATTTAAAATTAATTTTTCAAAAGCATATGATATGGTTGAGTGGAGTTTCATCAAAAAAATGATTATAAAGTTCGGGTTTTATCAAAGATGGATCAACAAAGTCAAGACTTTTGTTCCAAGTGTTTCTTCAAGGATTCTTACCTACAATCTTATATGTATTTTAAGTGTATAATATATAAAATTGAGAAAAAATGTAAACACACAGTATATGGACGTGACACAGTTTAATAATGACTCTAATCAAAGATAGAAAGACCTACAAACGTTAAAATGCTAGAAAGTAGGAACAGAAAAGGAAAACTCCTGGAGCACTACTACCACTAGACTCGATCCTATAAAAACTCAACTGCTAGCACGACTCAATCTCACATGACCAGTTCAATGGCTAAGACTTTCAGATAAACTAAAACAGATAATTTATTAACAACAAAATTCATATTAAAAGCTAACATTCTCCCCATAATCTGAATTATGTTACACCAGATTCTTGACTCCCAACAAGCTCCGCGTTCTTTCAAAGACCCATAAGTAATCACCCTTCAGAGCTACTCTATTTCCCCTTTCAGACATTTTCCCCAAGCTGATAATATTACTACAAAGACTTGGAATATAATATACCTCATGTAAGATACGCTCCTCCCCGTTCTTGCACCTGAGAGTGATTGAACCTTTTCCTTTAATTTACACCGTCGAGCCATCTGCAAAGCGTACCATGCCACTAATTCCTTCATTTAGTTCAGAAAACTTCGACTTGTATCCCGTCATATGATTATTTACACCATTATCAAGATATCATATAATGGACTCCGCTTATTTTTTTATCACAGTTGGTCGAGAGTGCATGAATTACCTGTTTTTCTTTAAGCAACATTATATCTCCTTCTTCTTTGTCACATTTGGCCAATAACAAAGCCGTTTCTTCGTCCTCCACTTGTGTAATATTCACCTCCTGCCTTTGCTCTCTGTGCTTCTTCGGTTTCTACCCACGGCTGTGAAGTGTCCATATATCCCATAATTATAACATTGAACTCTGCTTTTGTCTCGAGCTCCTCTTCTTCTATGGCTTCCTCCTGTTTCATTGTCATTTCTGTTCGCTCTCTGCCACTCCTCCTTGGTAAGTGACAACTTCTTGTCTTCACTTTCACTACTGATCCATTCATCTTTGGTACGGAGTAGTTGACTCCCATTTGCTTCAGTTTTTACTTTCAATCTTTCTTCATGTGCTTTCAGAGAAGCAGCTGCTTCTTCCACCATCATCTTGTCCAAATCCCCGAATTGTTCAATAGTGGACGTGATCTGAAGGAATTTTGGTGGCACTGATCTAAGTAATTTTTCTACTACATAAGATTCAGACACTTCTTCTCCCAATACCCTTATATTGGTTACCAGCCCATTTAGCCTCATAAAAAAGTCATCTATTAGCTCACTTTCTTTCATACTAAGTGATTCAAAATTTGCCTTCATCGTTGTATCATGGCCGTCTTGACACGATCAACTCCTTGACATATTATTTCGAGTGCATCTCATGCCTCCTTGGATGTCTTTTTTGCTGCGAGAGAGTGCAACATTTCTTCTGGTATAACATGGTATATCATAGCCAAAGCTCCCTTATCCACTCTATCGTCGATTGCTACACTGGGATCGCTAGGTTCCACTGCATCTCACACCCCATGCGCTTGCATGAACACCATCATTTTTATCGCCTAACCTGTGTAATTTTCCTTTTTTAGCGTTGGGTAATTCAGTCCAAACGAGCCATTCTTCACTTTGCTTGTCTCCGACGTTGTCATCGTTGGCATGTACTTTAGCATTCACCTTGCACCACTCTCTGATACCAAATCTAGGATTCTTACCTGCAATCTTATATGTATTTAAAGTGTATAATATATAAAACTGAGAAAAGAATGTAAACACACATTATATGCACGTCCAAGTCCCACAGTTTATTAATGACTCTGATCAAAGATATAAAGACTTACAAACGTTAAAATGCTAGAAAGTTGGAACAGAAAAGGAAAACTCCCGGAGCACTACTACCACTACACTCGATCCTATAAAAATCAACTGCTAGCACGACTCGGTCTCACACGACCAATTCAATGGCTAAGACTTTCAGACAAACTAAAACAGATAATTTATTTATAACAAAATTCAGATTAAAAGCTAACATTTCTCACAGCTTCTTGTAAAATGGTGAGGTTTTTGGAGAGATTATTCGTCAACTGCGACTCCAACAAGGGGATCCTATTTTTCCTTGTATTTTTATGTGTAGAAGGGTTGAGTAAGGAAAAACGAGGATGTGGGATTGATTCATGAGTGTGTTATTGCTCGAGATGCTCACACTATATCTCACCTTTTGTTCCTAAATGACTCTTACTTTTTCTTTGATGCATTAGAGGTGGACGCCTTCACTATAAAGAGATTATGTGTAGGTATGAACTTTTATCACGCAAAAATGCTATCAATTTTAACAAGTTCATCATTGGTTTTACTCTAAATACGGGAATAGAGGTAGCAAAGATTACACTTTAATAAAATAAGATAATAATTCTAAAGAGTAATCAATAAATTTAACAAATATTTTTATTTTTTAAAAGAGAGAGAAGATAGAACATTCACATCAGAAGGTAGGCAAAGAGTACAAAAATGTGTCTATTTATAAATTTGACTAACAAGATAAATAAGGAAAATTTAAAATCTAAACAGCCCTATAAAATGATTATGGATTGTTACTCATAATTTCAAACATTAAAAACAAACATTAAAGAGATTCATATGAAGAGGTGTAGATGGTATAAAAGAATAATAATTTGCCAATGGATGAGTAGGGAAAAAAGAGATAATTTTAACATAAGGGAATAGGACAAGAATTCACACCAGGGGATATACACAAAAAACTTTAACTAAAAGGGTAACAATTTATAATTCTATGCACCATTACCTTTAAAAAATATATAATAATTAAAAAAGAGAGGGTAAAGAATAAGAAATTACTAATCAAGAACTAAAAACATATGGGCAATATGTGCAACAATTGTACCCCTTTGTATAAGAAGCTAAAGAACAAATTAATAATTATATGTTTGGGGAGAAGTTAGCCAAATAAACTGGTGAACTATATCCATGATCACATGTAGTTTATACAACTAAGATAAGCTATTAGTAAAATTGAACAAATATAATATTTACTCACCATAGAAATGATAGTAAGATTTATTAATAAATAAAAATACATACTATTATTATTTCACAGTAACTATAACTTTATTTGCATAACTAATTAATAGAAGTTACATGTGTGCTGCTTTATAAAGAAAAGCCATTATCACATCTAATTTAAAATAACTAACCCTTAACAAGAAATACATGAATACATGACTAATAATTTAGTTAACTAATAGTATAATACACACATTTTTGTATAGAAACTTGTCAATAAATTTCTGGCTTTTATCCATTTGAGTCAACTATTAATGTTAATTTGTTATTATGCATCTCATAGTTATATTACTTTTAAATTATTATTATATAACCAAATTCAATAATCAATAATTAAATTCAATAATTATTACTGACCATAATTGTTTTTTTATAAAAGTGAACTTAGACCAAAATATAAATGTACACACTAATTCATTTGGTACAAGAATGCAAAGTAAATATATTTTATTAGAAACATTTACTAGATCAAAAACTTCAAGTTTTGTATTAATTAAAAATTGTGAAATTAAATATATAAGTAAAAATCATATTAAAAATACTTACTAGTTAATACTAGTGTCAAGTGTTAAAAATCGTTTAAAAATAGTGGGCAAGAGTTGTATATTTATCATTGAATTATAAGCAAATCAATGAATGCACACATTCACTTAAAAATAAATTAGTAACGAATTTCATGTACCAAAATTTAGATTGGAGTTTAAAGGTAATACCTTTCAATTAATATTAATAACAATTAATAACAATTAATAATAATAATAATAATTATTATTATTATTATTGTTAATATTATTAAGATTAGAAGTAATTCATCTTAGACTTTTTTCAATTTTATATAAGATTAAAAATTTAAGTTAGTTTAATTTCTAAATTTATAACTGTAAGCACTAAAATCAATCTATGTAGTTATTTTTAAGATGACAGGTAAAGTAAGATGGGAGATAATATGTTTTGAGAGTATTCAAATTTTATATGTTACATAAAATATAAATGTAATCAAAATTTAATTCTCTACAAGATATCATGTGTTAGTATAATAAAATGCTTTAGTGGGAATTTAAGTTACAAAAATGTAACCTCACTTTCATGATTTCATATACTAGCCACAAAAATATTTGTATAAATAAAGGGAAATAAAGAGTAATTCTGTGGTGAGCAAAAAAGAGCAGGGGAAAGAAAATAAAATTACAAAAGCATAACTATAATTTTGTGCAAGAAATTATATATTACCAAAATATGATGCCATGATAAGGTCAAAATACATGTTTTTTATATAAAATGTAAGGCCTTCTATAAGTTTTTACTTTCAAAGTAACGCCACAACCGTTACTAAATGTAATGTCAAACATAAGTTACCAAAACATAACTCTTTTTTGATGGTTATATATAATAGCAAACAAGCACATGATTAAAAAACTACATACAACTATTTTGTAATCATTCCTCTGAGAAAGATGCTTAGAAAGATGCTTTGATAGGAAATGTTAACAGAGATTATTTGGTGAGTAAGCGGAGACCCTTGAGAGCAAGAAGAAGAAAAGGTTATCATCTTTTGTAAAATATATGTTTATATTTATTGTTCTTTTTCATCTATAAGATGTGCTAAATTGTGTCATGTCATGTATTTTTACACAGAAAATGCAATTATATATAAATCTGATAAACAATGAAGAAAATGCTCCGAGTACTTCAAAGGTATGATCTTCAATTATTTGATTAACATAACTTAAACAAATATATTGATTTTTAATAGATTACTCACCAAATAACTCACCAAATAAGTGGTTTTATTGATTACATTAGACTTTGTGATTTGACACGTTTTGTGTTTAACTTTGATCTATATTGAAAAATAAATCAATTGAGTGCCAACAATAATAAGTACTTCACATTCTTCTCCATAATAAGTCCGTATATTTGTTTAAAATGGTTTTATCATATGGGTGGCTTATGATTTTATTTTGTGGCTCTATTTTGCTAGGCCTAATTGTGCTGACTACTATGAATTTTTTATGATATGTTGTAGTTAACTTTTGGTTATAGGTCAGCCATGGTGATCCTCGAAACCAAAGGAAAAAAGTTTTTTAAATAGACCTCGATGATTGGACGCAAATCTTATCACCAAGAGATTAATACAACCAATAAGATATTAGAACAAATTATGACAATGCTAAGTTTTATGGCAGTATGTCAATTGGTGAAGATGACATACATAAAAGCATTAATTGCATTAAATATAGTGTCTAGTTAACTACCAATCATGTTAATTGGAAACTGAATGACGTTTTCTTTAAATCACAACATGACACAAGTGAAGCTGACACTTTTTGTCCAATTTTCCTATTTTTTTATAAGGGTTTGTAAAGTTCAGTTACAGAGTATTATATAGATTCTTCTTGACTTCTTGCCCATAACATAATTATATTTTAGTCATATAAATGTCGCCTAATATTACTTTTCTTGTATATCGGGATAGGAGTGGGCAGTTTTTCTTTATGTCATTAATATTATGTCACTATAAGGTTTATCATGATAATTTCTCATACTTGTGGATATTAATATTGCATATCTTCTCACATTAGACTCCACCAAGATTTAGAAATGCTGAGAAGTTTTATGAACTATAGAGAAATGACATTAGTGTTGGATGATATCAACTTCTGTGATAAGACCATTCATGCAAGCTACTTAAACAGAGGTTAAATGCAACCTGTTTTTATGTTGCTCCAACTAGGTCAAAACCAATTCTTTTACTTAGATACAGAGTTGTACTTCAACGACATTGATTTTACTAGGCAATCACCTTGACTTAGATTTTATAGAACGTCGTCCCATCTTAAAGTCAAAACAAATTCTTTTACTTTGATCACGTTGAACTGTTCCATCTTAAAGTCTTCTTTCAGAGTCTTCATACAAACCATATAACCTGCATATCCAGATACGAATCCTCACTTCATAATTCTTCTAATGATAATACTCAGATTTCTTTCACGAAACGTTGTTGCCTAGTGCAACGGGGCTGGTTCATAGACGATTAAATTTGATCCAGGTTTTTGTATTATATCCTTGAGTACATTGTTAAACTTGCAACAACTTTATTGTTTCGAACATTGCATGTAAATAACGAATTGTACTTTCACTAGAATATTTTCCTGTTTTCAAACAACGTCTTTATTGTTACTACAATTATCATCTAGAGAGAGGTTATTGCAGTTATGACAAAGATGTAAATGGGATGAGGTTGATGGGAGAGATAAATATATATTATTGTGTACATGGGAGAGACAAGTACATATCATTGCGTACATTAATATTAAATATATACTTTATTGTGGTTACCACATTTGGTGGTTATTATTAGGGTAATAAACTAATAAAAAGTTTACTAGGTCAAGATATATCCAAAAATGTATATATCAATTATTTTCGCTTATTATAAGTGGCAATATATCTAATAAATATCCATATTTTAATTATTATAAAAATATTGTTGGTTGTCATCAAATCCAATATTTTTCTTCAAAACCTATCAATGATATTTGATCAAACAATTAGCTAACATATACCATATGTCACATCAGTACCATTATTTAGATGCAACATAAAAATTAAAGAATTAAATATTAAAAAAGATGTCAACTAAAAAATGTATGCATTAAGGATGCATGTATGTCATAACCATTCCTTTCACTTATTAAATAACTTGTATATACTCATGGCATACTTTAATTATTAAATTTAAACGGTTCAAATGAGTTCAAATTCACAAAAATATAATAAAATAAGGAGTTTACATGTATATAAGTACAATACGAAATTTTTATAACAATAAATATTGAATGACACATCAATAATATTTAAATGTGAAAAACCACAAATATTTTTAAAGCAACTGTCATTATTGGCCTCGACCATGAAAAACAAGGAATATCATGTGCCACGCAGCAAAAAATATTCCTTACATAAGATTCATAACAATTAGAGTTAAAGTAACAATAAGTGGTTCAATTTAGAACATGCGTGTACATTGCAGCTTTATAAAGCTAGTTATATTAAAATAATGAATAAACATGTCCATTATAATTAGATTAGAGCGGCCTTATAAAGCTAGTTATTTTAAAATAATGGGTAAACATGTCCATTACAATTAGATTAGAGTTAAAGTAACAATAACGTGTTCAATTTAGAACATGCGTGTGCATTGCACCGTTATAAAGCTAGTTATATTAAAATAATGAATAAACATGTCCAGTACAATTAGCATCACCAATTTACTGCCCATAATTATTTTTTTTAAAGTGAACCTAGACAAAAATATAAATATATACCACAATTCATTTGGTGCAAGTGCCCAAGGTAAATATATTTTATTAGAAATATTTACTAGATCACAAACTCCAAGTTTTGTATTGATACAAAATTGTGAAATGAAATATATAACTAAAATCATATTAAAAATCCTTACAAGATAATATCCAATCTAAATAATAGTGTCCATGTATAAACAAATCAATGAATTACATGCATGAAGGTAGACACTCACTTAAAAATAGATTAGTAACAAATTTCATGTACCAAAATTTAGATTCGAGTTTATATGTCATATCTTTCAATTAATAATAATAATAATAATAATAATAATAATAATAATAATAATAATAATAATAATAATTAATATTATTGTGAATATTATTAAGAGTAGAAGTAATTCTGCATAGAATTTTTTCAATTTAATATAAAATTAAAAAATTTACATTAGTTAAATTTCTAAAATTATTACTTTAAGTACTAAAATCAATTTGTGTAGTCATTTTTAAGATGAAAAGTAAAGTAAGACCCCACATAATATTGTTTCACTATATACAAATTTTAGATGTTACATAAAATATAAATGTAATTAAAATTTAATTTTGTATAAGATATTATGTGTTAGTATGATTAAACGCTTTAGTGAGAATTTAAGTTACCAAAATGTAACCTCATTTTCAGGAATTCATATACTAGCTGCCAAAATATTGTACAAATAAATAGAAATCATGTTTTTACAAAAAAAAATATAATTTTGTGCAAGAAATTATATATTATAAAAATATGATGTAATGATAAGGTCAATATATATTTTTTATATAAAACTTAAGGCCTTCTACAGGTTTTTACTTTCAAAGTAATGCCCGAATAATTGTTACTAAATGTCATATCAAAAATAAGTTACCAACACATAAAGTTTTTTTGATGGTTATATTCCACCAAGCACATGATTAAAAAACTGCATTCAACCCTTTAGTAATCATACTTCTCAGAAAGATGCTTAGAAAGATGTTTTAATGGGAAATGTTAACAGAGATTATTTGGTGAGCCAGAAGAAGAAGAAAAGGTTATCATCTTTAAAAATATATGTGTGTTTACATTTAGTGTTTTTTTCATGGCTAAATTATGTCATGTTATGCAATTATAAATTTGATAAACAACAAGCTTTATACCTGTGCCGGCTATTTGTAAATTGTTATTATCAATATTTTAATTTTAATTTTATTTATTTTTAAATAATTTAATATTATTCTTATTAAATTTAACTTTAGTTAATTTTATAAATTAAAATTAATAATGTATCATATAATATACGTATTATATTTTACTTTATGTTTTGATTTCAAAATAATAATTTTTATTAATATTTTTAAATAAGTTTGTCTATAGTTGTATCTCATATATTTATTTATCTTTTTAATTATTTCATTTTTCCTAAAATATGATCTTAATAAAAACCAAAAGGAACAAACGATTTTCAAATAGAACGGGTGTGGATGATTCGACGCAGATCTTATCACCAAGAGATGAATACAACCAAGAAGGTTTTAGAAGAAATTATGACAATGCTCAGTTTTCCGGCATCAAGTAAAAGTAAAAAATTGCAATAAATGACTAGGTTAATAACCATCTCATTACGCAATGTCCTCATGTAAATTTTATCAAAAGTCCTGACTAATTGGTTGAAATCTTGTTAGAATTCAATTATCTCGGATAAGCAAAGTGCTTTTGTATACGATCGGTTATTAACGGATAATATTTTGATAGAATATGAAAAAAATCATTACATTCTTAGAAAAACATAGGGCAATCTTGGAATTACATGATTTAAAATTAATTTTTCAAAAGCATATGATATGGTTGAGTGGAGTTTCATCAAAAAAAATGATTATTAAGTTCGGGTTTTATCAAAGATGGATCAACAAAATCAAGACTTTTGTTGCAAGTGTTTCTTCAAGGATTCTTACCTGCAATCTTATATGTATTTTAAGTGTATAATGTATAAAACTGAGAAAAAATGTAAACACACAGTGTATGCACGTCCAAGACCCACAGTTTATTAATGACTCTAATCAAAGATATAAAGACCTACAAACGTTAAAATGCTAGAAAGTAGAAACAGAAAAGGAAAACTCCTGGAGCACTATTACCACTAGACTCGATCCTATAAAAACTCAACTGTTAGCACGACTCAGTCTCACACGACCAGTTCAATGGCTAAGACTTTCAGATAAACTAAAATAGATAATTTATTGACAACAAAATTCAGATTAAAAGCTAACATTCTCCCCCAAAATCTGAATTATGTTAGACCAGATTCTTGACTCCCAACAAGCTCCGCATTCTTTCAAAGACCCATAAGTAATCACCCTTCAGAGCTACTATATTTCCCCTTTCAGACATTTTCCCCAGGCTGATAATATTACTGCAAAGACTTGAAATATAATATAATTTGCACCATCGAGCCATCTCCAAAGCGTACCATGCCACTCATTCCTTCATTTAGTTCCGAAAACTTCGACTTGTATCCCGTCGTATGATTACTTGCACCATTATCAAGATACCATAGATTGGACTCCACTTAGTTTTTATCACAGTTGGTCGAGAGTGCAGGAATTACATATTTTTCGTTAAGCAACATTACATCTCCTTCTTCTTTGTCATATTTGGCCAATAACAAAGCCGGTTCTCCATCCTCTATTTGTGTAATATTCACCTCCTGCCTTTGCTCTCTGTTCTTCTTTGGTTTCTACAAACGGCTACGAAGTGTCAATATATCCCATTATTATAATATTGAACTCTGCTTTTGTCTCGAGCTCCTCTTCTTCTCTGGCTTCCTCCTGTTTCATTGTCATTTCTGTTCGCTCTCTGCCACTCCTCCTTGGTAAGTAACAACTTATTGTCTTCACTTTCACTACTGATCCATTCTTCTTCGGTAAGGAGTAGTTGACTCCCATTTGCTTCAGTTTTTCCTTTCAATCTTTCTTCATGTGCTTTCAGAGAAGCAACTGCTTCTTCCACAATGATCTTGTCCAAATCGCCGAATTGTTCAATAGTGGATGTGATCTGAAGGAAATTTGGTGGTACTGATCTAAGTAATTTTTTTACTACATTAGATTCAGACACTTCTTCTCCCAATACCCTTATATTGGTTCTCAACCCATTTAGCCTCATACAAAAATCATCTACTAGCTCACTTTCTTTCATACTAAGTGATTCAAAATCTGCCTTCATCATTGTATCCTGGCCGCCTTGACACGATGAGCTCCTTGACACATTATTTTGAGTGCATCCCATGCCTCATTGGATGTCTTTTTTGCTGCGAGAGAGAGCAATATTTCTTCTGGTATAGCATGGTATATCATGGCCAACGCTCCCTTATCCACTCTTTCGTCGATTGCTATACTGGGATCGCTAGGTTCCACTGCATCCCACACCCCATGCGCCTGAATGAACACCATCATTTTTATCGCCTAAGTTGTGTAATTTTCCTTTTTTAGAGTTGGGTAATTCAGTCCAAACGAGCCATTCTTCACTTTGCTTGTCTTCGACGTTGTCATCATTGGCATGTACTTTAGCATTCACCTTGCACCACGCTCTGATACCAAATCTAGGATTCTTACCTACAATCTTATACGTATTTTAAGTGTATAATCTATAAAACTGAGAAAATAATATAAACACACAGTACATGCACGTCCAAGACCCACAGTTTATTAATGACTCTGATCAAAGTTATAAAGACTTACAAACGTTAAAATGCTAGAAAGTAGGAACAGAAAAGGAAAACTCCTGGAGCACTACTACCACTACACTTGATCCTATAAAAACTCAACTGCTAGCATGACTCGGTCTCACACAACCAGTTCAATGGCTAAGACTTTCAGACAAACTAAAATAGATAATTTATTACTAAAAAAATTCAGATTAAAAGCTAACATTTCTCACAGCTTCTTGTAAAATGGTGAGGTTTTTGGAGAGATTATTCCTCAACTGCGCCTCCAATAAGGGGATCCTATTTTTCCTTGTATTTTTATTTGTAGAGGGGTTGAGTAAGGAAAAACGGGGATGTGGGATTGATTCATGAGTGTGTTATTTCTCGAGATGCTCACCCTATATCTCAGCTTTTGTTCCTAAATGACGGTTACTTTTTCTTTGATGCATCAGAGGTGGAGGCCTTCACTATAAAGAAATTATGTGTAAGTATAAACTTATGTCAGGGAAAACTGCTGTCAATTTTAAAAAGTCCATCATTGGTTTTACTCTAAATAGGGGAATAGAGGTAGCAAAGATTACAATTTAACAAAATAAGATAATAATTCTAAAGAGTAATCAATAAATTTAACAAATATTTTTATTTTTTAAAAGAGAGAGAAGATAGAACATTCACATCAGAAGGTAAGAAAAGAGTACAGAAAGGTGTCTATTTATAAATTTGACTAACAAGATAAATAAGGAAAATTTAAAATCTAAACAACCCTATAAAATGATTATGAATTGGTACTCATAATTTCAAACATTAAAAACAAATAGTAAAGAGATTCATATAAAGAGGTGTAGATGGTATACAAGAATAATAATTTTGCCAATGGATGAATAGGGAAAAAGAGTTAATTTTAACATAAGGTAAGAGGACAAGAATTCACATCAGGAGATACTCACAAAAAACTTTAACTAAAAGGGTAACAATTTAAAATTCTATGCACCACTACATTTAAAAAATATATAATAATTAAAATAGAGAAGGTAAAGAATAAGAAATTACTAATCAAGAACTAAAAACATATGGGCAATATATGCAACAATTGTACCCCTTTGTATAAGAAGCTAAAGAACAAATTAATAATTATATGTTTGGGGAGAAGTTAGCCAAATATACTGGTGAACCATATCCATGGTCACATGTATTTAAACATCTAAGATAAGCTATTAGTAAACTTGAACCAATGTAATATTTACTCACCATAGAAATGATAGTAAGATTTATTAATAAATAAAAATATATACTATTATTATTTCACAGTTTTAAAAATACCTTACCAAACTATAACTTAATTTGCATAACTAATTAATAGAAGTTACATGTGTGGTGCTTTATAAAGCAAAGCCATTATCACATCTAATTTAAAATAAATAAACCTTAACAACAAATACATGAATGCATGACTAATAATTTAGTTAACTAATTATGTAATGAACACATTTTGGTTTAGAGACTTGTCAATAAATTTCTGGCATTTATCCATTTGAGTCAACTATTAATGGTAATTTGTTATTATGCATCTCATAGTTATATTATATTTGAATTATTATTATATAACCAAATTCAATAATTAATAATTTTTTCATAAATATATTCTATCTCAGCAAGTAACCGTGTTATTTGAGTACTCTAGTTAGATACCCAGTTGTAACAACATTAAAAACAAGAAATTGTCTCATAAAATAATTTTTGTGGTTTGTATTGTACAATCAAATTTAACTTTGACATTTTTATTTTGTTTTTATATAATAGTCTTTTTTTCACTTTATCTCGTATTTGTATAGTAAATTTAATATATGTTATGTATTTCTATCTCATGTTATATTATATTATATAGTTATGTTGTGTCTACATTTTATTTTATATATAGTTTTTTGTAATTTTATGTATTCTCTTTTCATAAATATAATTTAAAATGAGTTTTATAAATTTTCAATATTTTTTTTGTGTAAAATAATTTTTGTTTTTTTTTAATTTTATTATGTGTGGTTAATAACATTTTTAGAATCTTGTCACATGTTCTACAATTTTGTATTCTAAAATTTCCTATATTTTGTAATTTTTATTAAATAATATAAAAAAATAATGTCTCATCCATTTTTACGTGTGATTTATGTATGATTTTTGTGTTCTTTATCAACAGTGTTCTATAACTTTTGTAGGTTTTTCAATTTTTTGTACTGTGTTGTATATTTTTTTTGTTCCTAAATTAATTTTTAGTTAATATGTGTTCCCTAAAAAACTAAAACTAATGTCATAATTGTGTACGTGTCATATGTAGATTAAAAAAAGGGGGGTGTACGTAAAATTTGTGAGTGTAGGCATATATAGTTAAGAGAGCATGAGAAATCTTAGAGCACTCCTTTTAATCCAATGGCTTAAATACATATGTATATTTATATACCTAAATTATTATTATATATTTGATCATAAATACATATATATTTTCAACAAAAATTTTTAGTACAAATGATTTAGACTTTCATTTCATCATTCATTCATTCATTCATAATTTTGTAGTAATTATGTATACATGAATACAAACATTAATAAATATATATTCATATATAATTACTCACATACAATTTATGCGTATATAATATTTTTTTAAGTGGTTAACTTTTTTTGGTGTTTTTAACTTAAGTTTAAAATTTAAATACGAGAATATATACATTATAACTATCAAAGTAGTAATTTAAACAAATGAATAACACATGATAATTAAATATAAATGTCGATATTCTATAATTTTTAATTTTACTTAAACCTCAAAAAAATACTTAATTTAATTATATTTATGTTTAAATATGAAATACCCGGATTTTTTTAGACAATAAATTATACTTAAATATCAAACTAAAACTACAAATTTTATTAATGTTTCCAATAAGTCTCAAATAAGCATAAGCAATTTTTTAATCCCAAACATAAATTGCATTATATAGCAAATCTTCACAGAGTTCAATATGAACATAATCACTAAAATATTATTCGAAACTAAGCTAGTCCTTGTGCCAAAAGCTTAGTATCTCAAAATTTTGTAAGTAATTAACAAAGAGCCCAGCAAGAGCCCAGCTCGGGCCATAAATACCTGGTGACACAGATTTATAATTTCCCTTACTAATTACTAAGGTATCATTAGTGTAAGCACTCGCACTCTCTAAATATAAAAGCTCTTCCCGAACTATATGCACAAAAATATTTTAAAATAAAGTAAAGTGTCAACAGTTAACTTACCTCAGTCACTTAATGAATCCAAATATAATGCCAAATAATCCTAATTTAAATAGATGAAGCAAAATATAATTAATATATAATACCAATTATTTTAAGAATGATATGTATATAAGATGAGGCATAGTAACTGTGTCCACACATAATATATTCTTAGTGCGAAGGTCAGATAAAATTATACAACCCTTATACTAAATGTTCATCCGGACAATAAGGGAAAAATAAATAAATAAAAAATATAAGTAAACTTCTTATACTTATAAATATTAACATATACTTATGTATACAAAAATATATATAACTTATCAAAAACACAATATTTGCATAATCACATTATTCCTGAAATATAATAATAATAATAATAATAATAATAATAATAATAGTAATAATAATAATAATAATAATAATAATCATAATAGTACATGAGGGATAAGTGAATAAATCATTTAGTGAGAGAGAAAAGGTGTAAAATATCTTAACAACGAGTATATCATGTGATTTCGAGTCTAAAACTAATTCCAGCAAATTCAAATTTTCACAATATGCAAAAACTATGTTTAATTATTTACAACATAAAAATATGAATGTACATTTGTAAAAATAACTATCTCATGTTTAGCTTGCATAAAATGTAATTACACGCAAATATTTACTTACAAAATACTATGACATAACTCATGTGAAATTAATAACTAAAATTTGTTGATGTGATTACATTAGAAAATAATTACCAAAATTATTAGATAGATAAAAAAAACATATAAACACCTATAAAATTAAAATAAAATAAGGTGTTTAATGATAGCTATGTAGGCATGGCCTTTAACAATGGCACATACACTTAAATAGCATGGAAAGAAATTAGGAGTGTCAAAACATATATACATGAAATAGGGGAGCATTTAATTGTATATACAAGTCACATAGTAAAACATGCATGTAATATTATAAAATATAGAATGAAGTAGAACGGACCTAGTACGAGAGTCAGTGTACAAAGGGAAAAATAAAACTAGTAAGGATTATATAGAAGAGAAAACGGGGCCTGAGGACAATCTGAAGTTTGTCCCCTAAGGTTATAAAAATACGACGTCGTTCAATATATACATATGTTTCATCAATTAATTCATAAACACGTCTCTAACCTCACGTCTCTCCCTCCCTCAAAATCCAAAACTGTACTCCCTTAAAATCCAAATTCACCAATCATGTCTTAGTCCAATCCTAAAATTAGAATTTTTTGCATTAAATCAATGGAGAACGATGAACATAGTCGGTGTATATACGAGCCTGAGGAAAAACAACAGTTATAAGATTATGAAGATTATGAAGATGAATCACAAACAGGTTCTATCACGGATGAAGGCTGTCATGTTGATACATAAGTGCCTCGAATTGGTATGGAATTTCTTACTAGTGAAGTAGATTATGATTTTTATAAGATTTTTTTTTTGAAACAAGGATTTTCTACATGAACATATTCATCTACTAAATTCAAAGATGGTACGGTTGTAAAGAGATATTTTGTGTGTAACAAAAATGGCTTTAAAGGGCCTGATAAACGAGAGTTGGGGAGGGAAGTAAAACGAAAGAGAGAAACAAGAGAATTTTGTAAGGCTAATATGAATATTCATCAAACTAATGGAGGAACTTGGTGTATTAGCAGTTTTTATAAAACACATACACATCTAATGATTGATTCTCCAAAAAAGAAGGTGCATTTATGTTCACATCATAAATTATGTGACGAAGAACATACCAAGATGACCATAGAAGAATATCATAGATGTGGAATTGGGCCGGCTAAAATTTCTCGTTTGCTGAATGGATCTGGTCAGCCATCAAATAAAATTACTCTAAAACAAGTTAGTGATCATCTGAGAATTAGCCGAAAAAGTAACATTGGGAGAAAGTGTGGTGTAGTTATAAAAAAGTTTTTGGAGAGAAAAGCACAAGATTCTCAATTTTATTATGCAATAGATATTGATGAGAATCATGTTTGTAAAAGCATTTTATGGGCAGATGGAAGAGCGAGGAATTCATATATGTTATTTAACGATGTTGTTGTGTTTGACATGACGTACAGAACTAATAGTTTTTCAATACCGTTTGCACCATTTATGAGTGTAAATTATCATATGCAATCCACTTTGGTTGGTTGTGCCCTTTTGGCGGATGAGCGTGAAGAGACTTTTATTTGGGTATTTGAAAATTGGTTGAAATGTAGGTGCAATTATTACAGATCAAGATCCAGCCATCGGTAATGCAATTAAAAAGGTTTTTCCATATACACATCATAGATTTTGTAAGTGGCATCTTGGACTACATGAGGATGAACATATTCGTTCACTTTGATCTTCGTATAATCTAGAATTTGATGAAGTCTACTCTAAATGATCAAAAAAAGTAGAAGCATCAAAGAATCGGAAATATGTTGGACTATGATGAAAGACAAATACCAACACCATTTTGAAGAGCCTCTGACAGAGAAACAAAAAAGCGAAAAGAAATCTTGGAGATGGTTAGAGACCATGCATGTGCAAAGGCATCACTGGGTGTGAGGCTATTTAGGGAAAACCTTTTTTGCAAGTACCTCTATATTCCATCAACTCTTTCTAGCAATAGGTATTTTCTACTCTTGGTGGACGATTTCAGCAGGGCTATGTGGGTATATATGCTCAAGACTAAGGATGAGGCTCTTGTGTGCTTTAAGAGGTTCAAGGCATTGGTCGAAAAGGAGTCAAGTTTACCTTGCATAATATGAATGTACATTTGTAAAAAGAACTATCTCATGTTTACCTTGCATAAAATGTAATTTCACACAAATATTTACTTACAAAATACTATGACATAACTCATGTGAAATTAATAACTAAAGTTTATTGAAGTGATTACATTAGAAAATAATTATCAAAATTAGATAGATAAAAAAACTTATAAACACCTATAAAATTACAATAAAATAAGATGTTTAATGATAGCTATGTAGGCAAGGCCTTTAACCTTGGCACATACACTTAAATAGCAAGGAAAGAAATCAGGAGTGTCAAAACATATATACATGGAACAGGGGAGCATTTAATTGTAACATAGTAAACCATGCATGTAATATTATAAAATATAGAATGAAGAAGAACGGAGCTAGTAGGAGAGTCAGTGTACAAAGAGAAAGAAAACTAGTAAGGATTATATACGAGAGAAAACGGGGCATGAGGACAATCTTAAGTTTATCCCCTAAGGTTATAAAAATACGACGTCATTCAGTATATACATATGTTTCATCAATTAATTCATAAACACATCTCTAACCTCACGTATCTCCCTCCCTCAAAATCCAAAACCGTACTCCCTTAAAATCCAAATTCACCAGTCATGTCTTAGTCCAATCCTAAAATTAGGATTTTATGCATTAAATCAATGGAGAACGATGAACATAGTCGGTGTATATACGAGCCTGAGGAAAAATAGCAGTTATCAGATTATGAAGATTTTGAAGATGAATCACACAAATCTATTCAGGAACCAGATTGTATCACGGATGAAGGCTGTCAAGTTGATACATAAGTGCCTCAAATTGGTATGGAATTTCTTACTAGTGAAGTAGCTTACGATTTTTATAAGATTTTTTCTTTCAAACAAGGATTTGCTACACGAAAATATTTATCTACTAAATTCAAAGATAGTACGGTTATAAAGAGATATTGTATAAATAAAGGGAAATAAAGAGAAATTCTCTGGTAAGCAAAAAATAGCAGGGGAAAGAAAAAAAATTACAAAAGCATAAATATAATTTTGTGCAAGAAAATATATATTACCAATATATGACGCCATGATAAGGTCAAAATACATCTTTTTTATATAAAATGTAACGCCTTATATAAGTTTTTACTTTCAAAGTAACGCCACAACGGTTACTAAATGTCATGTCAAACATAAGTTACCAAAACATAACTCCTTTTTGATGGTTATGTATAATAGCAACCAAGCACATAATTAAAAAACTACATACAACTATTTTGTAATCATTCCTCTGAGAAAGATGCTTAGAAAGATGCTTTGATCGGAAATGTTAAGAGAGAATATTTGGTGAGCCAGGGGAGACCGTTGAGAGCAAGAAGAAGAAGAAAAGGTTATCATCTTTCTGTAAAATATATGTTTACATTTAGTGTTCTTTTTCATACATAAGATGTGCTAAATTGTGTCGTGTCATGTATTTTTACACAGAAAATGCAATTATATATAAATCTGATAAACAATGAAGAAAATGCTCCGAGTACTTCAAAGGTATGATCTTCAATTTTCTGATTAACATAAATTAAACAAATTTATTGATTTTTAGTAGATTACTCACCAAATAAGTGGTTTTATTGATTTCATTAGACTTTGTGATTTCACTCGTTTTGTGTTTAACTTTGATCTATATTGAAAAATAAATCAATTGAGTGTCAAATATTAAGTACTTCACATTCTTCTATATAATGAGTCCGTATATTTGTTTAAAATGGTTTTATCATATGGGTGGCTTATGATTTTATTTTATGGCTCTATTTTGCTTGGCCTAATTGTGCTGACTACTATGAATTTTTTATGATGTGTTGTAGTTAACTTTTGCTTATAGGTCAGCCATGGTGATCCTCGAAACCAAAGGAAGAAAGTTTTTCAAATAGACCGGCTGTTGATGATTGGACGCAGATCTTATCACCAAGAGATCTATACAACCAATAAGATTTTAGAACAAATTATGACAATGCTAAGTGTTATGGCATCATGTCAATTGGCGAAGATGACATACATAAAAGCATTAATTGCATTAAATATAGTGTGTAGTTAACTACCAATCATGTTAACTGGAAACTGAATGACGTTTTCTTTAAATCATAACATGACACAAGTGAAGCTGACACTGTTTGTCCAACTTTCCTATTTTTTCATAAGGGTGTGTAAAGTTCAGTTATAGAGTATTATATAGATTCTTCTTGATTTCGTGCCCATAACATATTTATATTTTAGTCAAATAAATGTCGCATAATATTTCTTATCTTGTATATCAGGATAGGAGTGGGTAGTTTTTCTTTGTGTCATTAATATTATCTCACTTTTAAGGTTTATCTTGATAATTTCTGATACTTGTGGATATTAATATTGCATATCTTCTCACATTAGACTCCAGCTAGATTTAGAAATGCTGAGAAGTTTTATGAACTATAGAGAAATGACATTAGTGTTGGATGATATCAACTTGTCTGATAACACCATTCATGCAAGCTACTTAAACAGAGGTTAAATGCAACGTGTTTTTCTGTTGCTCCAACTAGGTCAAAACCAATTCTTTTACTTAGATACGGAGTTGTACTTCAACGACATTGTTTCTACTAGGCAATAGAATTGTCTCAGAGACCCTACAACAAGGTAGTGATCACTTTGACCTAGATTTTATAGAACACTGTCCCATCTTAAAGTCAAAACAAATTCTTTCACTTTGATCACTTTGAACTGTCCCATCTTAAAGTCTTCTCTCCGAGTCTTCGTACAAACCATATAACCTGCATATCCAAATACGAATCCTCACTTTATAATTCTTCTAATGATAATACTCAGATTCCTTTCACGAAACGCTGTTGCCTAGTGCAACGGGTCTGGTTCATAGACAATTAACTTTGATCCAGGTTTTTGTATTATATCGTTGATTACATTGTTAAGCTTGCAACAACTTTATCACTTCGAACATTGCATGTAAATAAACAATTGTACTTTCACTAGAATATTTTCCTGTATTCAGACAACGTCTTCATTGTTATCATCTAGAGAGAGGTTATTGCAGTTATGACAAAAAGATGTAAATAGGATGAGGTTGATGGGAGAGATTAATATATATCATTACGTACACGGGAGAGACGAGTACATATCATTGCGTACATTAATATAAAATATATACTTTATTGTGGTTACCACATTAGGTGGTTATTTTTAGGGCAATAAACTAATAAAAAGTTTACTAGGTCAAGATATATCCAAAAATGTATATATCAATTATTTTCGCTTATTATAAGTAAGTGGCAATATATTTAATAAATATCCATATTTTAATTATTATAAAAATATTGTTGGTTGTCATCAAGTGCAATATTTTTCTTCAAAACCTATCAATGATATTTGATCACACAATTAGCTAACATATACCATATGTCACATCATTACCATTATTTAGATGCAGTATAAAAATTAACGAATTAAATATTAATAAATATGTCAACTAAAAAATATATGCATTAAGCATGCATGTATGTCATAACCATTCCTTTCACTTATTAAATAACTTGTATATACTCATGTCATACTTTAATTTTTAAATTTAAAGGGTTCAAATGAGTTCAAATTCACAAAAATATAATAAAATAAGGAGTTTACATGTATATAAGTACAATACGAACTTTTAATAACAATAAATGTTGAATGACACATCAATAATATTTAAATGTGAAAACCATAAATATTTTTAAAACAATGGCCATTGATGGCCTCGGCCATGAAAAACAACGAATATCATGCGCCACACAGCAAAAAATATTCCTTACATACACATGCATAACAATTAGAGTTAAAGTAACAATAAGTGGTTCAATTTAGAACATGCTTGTGTATTGCAGCGTTATAAACTTAGTTATATTAAAATAATGAATAAACATGTCCATTAAAATTAGATTAGAGGGGCCTTATAAAGCTAGTTATATTAAAATAATGAATAAACATATCCATTACAATTAGATTAGAGTTAAAGTAACAATAACTGGTTCAATTTAGAACATAAGTGTGCATTGCACTGTTATAAAGCTAGTTATATTAAAATAATGAATAAACATGTCCAATACAATTAGCATCACCAATTTACTGCCCATAATTAGTTTTTTTAAAAGTGATCCTAGACAAAAATATAAATGTATACCATAATTCATTTGGTGCAAGTGCCCAAGGTAAATATATTTAATTAGAAACATTTACTAGATCACAAACTCCAAGTTTTGTATTGATTCAAAATTCTGAATTGAAATATATAACTAAAATCATATTACAAAGGCTTACCAGGTAATATCCAATCAAAATATTAGTGTCCAAGTATAAGCAAATCAATGAATTATATGCATGAACGTAGACACTCACTTAAAAATAGATTTGTAAAAAATTTCATGTACCAAAATTTATATTCGAGTGTACATGTCATATCTTTCAATTAATATTAATAATAAATGATAATAATAATAATAATAATAATTAATATTATTGTTAATATTATTAAGAGTAGAAGTAATTCTGCATAGAATTTTTTCAATTTAATATAAAATTAGAAAATTTACATTAGTTAAATTTCTCAAATTATTACTTTAAGTACTAAAATCAATTTTTGTAGTCATTTTTAAGATGAAAAGTAAAGTAAGACCGAAGATAATATTGTTTCACTGTATAAAAATTTTAGATGTTACATAAAATATAAATGTAATCAAAATTTAATTTTGTATAAGATATTATGTGTTAGTATGATAAAACGCTTTACTGAGAATTTAAATTACCAAAATGTAACCTCATTTTCATGAATTCATATACTATCTACCAAAATATTCTACAAATAAATAGAAATCATTTTTTTACAAAAAAATAAAAATATAATTTTGTGCAAGAAATTACATATTACCAAAATATAATGTCATGATAAGGTCAAAATATATATTTTTAATATAAAAAGTAAGGCCTTCTACAGGTTTTTACTTTCAAAGTAATGCCCCTGTTACTAAATGTCATGTCAAACATAAGTTACCAACAAGTAAAGTTTTTTTGATGGTTATATTCCACCAAGCACATGATTAAAAATTTACATTCAACTGTTTTGTAATCATACTTCTTAGAAAGATGCTTAGAAAGATGTTTTAATGGGAAATATTAAGAGAGATTATTTGGTGAGCCGGAAGAAGAAGAAAAGGTTATCATCTTTAAAAATATATGTATGTTTACATTTAGTATTTTTTTGATCCTCGCTAAATTATGTCATGTCATGCAATTATAAATTTGATAAAGAACAAAGCTTTATACCAGATGCACGAGCTATTTGTAAATTGTTATTATAAATATTTTAATTCTAATGTTATGTATTTTTAAATAATTTAATATTATTCTAATTAAATTTAACTTCAGTTAATTCTATATATTAAAATTAATAATGTATCTTATAATATACGTATTATATTTTACTTTATGTTTTTATTTCAAAATAATATTTTTTATTTATATTTTTAAATATTTTGTCTATAGTTGTATCTTATAAATTTATTTATAATTATTTCATTTTTCCTTAAATATGATTCTAATAAAAAAATTTGCATTAAATACTCAATGCGTGTCTTGTGAATTCAAGTTTTTTTAATGGCATGTTTGTTAGTTGTAATATCTCATGGATTAATTAATTCATGTAATTTATGTGTACATTATTTAGGCATTTTTTATGTATTTGTTCTTATTATTTGTTCTTTTGTCTTTATAACTTTTTAATATTTTTTTTGGGTTTTTGTTTAAAATAATTACATATAATAAATGATTAGAATGAATTTTTTTAAACAAATTACATCTTTATTTCTTCAATTTGTTAGGCAAACTATTGTTTTTCTAAAATAATAGTTTTTTATTGTACTTTGAACTCTGTACTATGTATTAATTAATTGATATAACTTATTTGTACATTTTTTATATTTTTTATTTATAAATTTGTTCTTTATGTTTGTTTTTTATATAGCTTTTTGATATTTGTTTAGGATTTTTGTATAAAATAATTACATATTATACAAGATTAGAATTGGTATAATTGAAAAAATAACATTTTTATTTCATGTGATTAGTTTTACTTTGAACTTAAGTACTTCAACTTAAACTTGACTGAGGTCGTTTTAGTAATTTGATTTATTTTTCTTGAAATATTATTTTGTTTTGTTGTACTTTGAACTTCATGTATTAATTAATTGATGTAACTTAATTGTGCATTTTTGTTATTTTTTTATGTAATTATTCTTTTTATATGTTTGTTTGTTTCTATCATTTTTTTATATTTGTTTATGGGTTCTTTATAGTTGTTTGTTTATGTAGTTTTTTGATATTAGTTTAGGGGTTTATTTAAAATAATTACATATTATAAATGATTAGGATGAGTTTTATTGAATAAACCACATTTTTATTTTATGAGTTTATTAGCCAATCTACTTTTTTTATATAAAAAATGAATTAATTTTTTGTACTTTGAACTCCGGTACTTCAACTTAAAGTGTGTGCGAGGAAGATAAATTGTTTTATTTATGAAATGATTTTGTGGTTTCAAAATGATAATTTTTATTTATATATTTAAATTATTTTGTCTATAGTTTTATTTATCTTTTAGTTCTTTCATTCTTTCTAAAATATTATTCTGTTTTGTTATACTTTGAACTTCTCTGCCTTTGATTTAATAATTATTTGATGTAACTTTTTTGTACAATTTTTATATTTATATTTGTTCTTTATATATATTTGTTTGATTTTATAGTTTTTGAATAATTTCTAGGGTGTTTTTTAAATAATTACACATTATAAATGATTAGAATAAATTTTATTGAACAACCTACACCTGTTTTTTTTAAAAGAAATATTTGATTTTTTTGTTGTGCTTTGAACTTGAGCCTGTGTGAGGATGCTAGCTGTTTTAGTTATGAAATGACCTTATAGACCCTAACCATCAAACCATCTAACAATACCATTTTAAGTGGTTTGCACTAATTATATATATGATATAATTATTAGTTTTATTAATATTTTGAAATATTATAATATTTTAACTTAAATTAATTGCTCTTTATTGTCAATATTTATATTATAAATGTATTAGAAATAATTAGAGTTTATTGTGAAAATTAACTTTTTCAGCATATATACTTGTAGGGTTGAGGAAGTTTTATATGACACTTGTTAAATGACATTGTTAGCCATGACGACCAAACCACCCAAACATACCATATTAACTGTCTTACACCAATTATATATAGGATATAATATAATGAAGAAAATGCTCAGTACTTCAAAGGTATGACCATATACAAGAGTACAATATTATTTTACACCAATTCTGTGTTATAAAATATTTGGTTATCACTAAAATAATATTCATATAACCATTATCCACATAAATCCTTGCATGGATAACTTATTTATTTTTTTCTAAATACCATATGTAAACTTAGGAAAATAGGTTATGTAGTGGCAAAAAATGTTGAAATATATGTAATTATTACAAATTAATAGAAAGGCATAGTAAACTTTTGATAATTATGAAATACATGTTATAAGTATGTCTTGCAAAATGGTTACATATAATTTAACTTAGACTAATGTAATTTTCAATTTAACATATTACATAATATTAAAATTTTTGATCTTCAATTTTTTGATTAACATAGCTTAGAAGAATATATTGATTTTTAGTAGATTACTCACGAAATAACAGGTTTTTTATTGATTTCATTAGACTTTGTGATTTGACTGTTTTGTGTTTAACTTTGATATATATTTAAAAAATAAATCAATTGAGTGGCTACAGTAGTAAGTACTTCACATTCTTCTCTAAAATAAGTCCTTATATTTGTTTAAGATGGTTTTATGATATGGGTGGGTTATGGTTTTATTTTATAGCTCTATTTTTCTAGGCCTGATTGTTCTCACAACTATAAATTTTTTGTGAGGTGGTGTAGTTAAATACAACCAAGAAGGTTTTAGAAGAAATTATGACAATGCTAAGTTTTCTCACATCAATTAAAAGTAAAAAACTGCAATAAATGACTAGGTTAATAACCATCTCATTATGCAATGTCCTCATGCAAATTTTATCAACAATCCTGACTAATTGGTTGAAATCTTATTTGAATTCAATTATTTCGGATAAGTAAAGTGCTTTTGTATACGATCAATTATTAACGGATAATGTTTTGATAGAATATGAAAAAAATCATTACATTAATAGAAAAAAATAGGGAAATCTACGAATTACATGATTTAAAATTAATTTTTCAAAAGCATATGATATGGTTGAGTGGAGTTTCATCAAAAAAATGATTATTAAGTTCGGGTTTTATCAAAGATGGATCAATAAAGTAAAGACTTTTATTCCAAGTGTTTCTTCAAGGATCTTATATGTATTTTAAGTGTATAATATATAAAACTGAGAAAAAATGTAAACACACATTATATGCACGTCCAAGACTCACAGTTTATTAATGACTCTAATCGAAGATATAAAGACCTATAAACGTTAAAATGCTAGAAAGTAGGAATAGAAAAGGAAAACTCCTCGAGCACTACTACCACTAGACTCGATCCTATAAAAACTCAACTGCTAGCACGACTCAGTCTCACACAACCAGTTCAATGGCTAAGACTTTCAAATAAACTAAAACAGATAATTTATTAACAACAAAATTCATATTAAAAGCTAACATTCTCCCCCATAATCTGAATTATGTTACACCAGATTCTTGACTCCCAACAAGCTCCGCGTTTTTTCAAAGACCCATAAGTAATCACCCTTCAGAGCTACTCTATTTCCCCTTTCAGTCATTTTCCCCAAGCTGATAATATTACTATAAAGACTTGGAATATAATATATCTCATGTAAGATACGCTCCTCCCCATTCTTGCACATGAGAGTGATTGAACCTTTTCCTTTAATTTGCACCGTCAAGCCATATCCAAAGCACACCATGCCACTGATTCCTTCATTTAGTTTAGAAAACTTCGACTTGTAACCCGTCATATGATTACTTACACCATTATCAAGATACCATAGATTGGACTCCGCTTATTTTTTATCACAGTTGGTCGAGAGTGCATGAATTACCTATTTTTCTTTAAGCAACATTACATCTCCTTCTTCTTTATCACATTTGGCCAATAACAAAGCCATTTCTTCATCATCCACTTGTGTAATATTCACCTCCTGCCTTTTCTCTCTGTGCTTCTTTGGTTTCTACACACGGTTGTGAAGTGTCCATATATCCCATAATTATAACATTGAACTCTGCTTTTATCTCGAGCTCCTCTTCTTCTCTGGCTTCCTCCTATTTCATTATCATTTATGTTCGCTCTCTGCCACTCCTCCTTGGTAAGTAACAACTTCTTGTCTTCACTTTCACAACTGATCCATTCTTCTTTGGTACAGAGTAGTTGACTCCCATTTGCTTCAGTTTTTCCTTTCAATCTTTCTTCATGTGCTTTCAGAGAAGCAACCGCTTCTTCCACCATCATCTTGTCCAAATCCCCGGATTGTTCAATAGTGGACGTGATCTGAAGGAATTTTGGTGGCACTGATCTAAGTAATTTTTTTACTACATAAGATTCAGACACTTCTTCTCCCAATACCCTTATATTGGTTACCAGCCCATTTAGCCTCATACAAAAGTCACCTACTAGCTCACTTTCTTTCATACTAAGTGATTCAAAATTTGCTTTCATCGTTGTATCCTGGCCGCCTTGACACGATCAACTCCTTGTCACATTATTTCGAGTGCATCCCATTCCTCCTTGGATGTCTTTTTTGCTGCGAGAGAGAGCAACATTTCTTCTGGTATAACATGGTATATCATAGCCAACGCTCCCTTATCCACTCTATCGTTGATTGCTACAGATCGCAAGGTTCCATTGCATCCCACAGCCCATGTGCCTGCATGAACACCATAATTTTTATTGCCTAAACTGTGTAATTTTCCTTTTTCAGCGTTGGGTAATTCAGTACAAACGAGCAATTCTTCACTTTGCTTGTCTCCGACGTTGTCATCGTTGGCATGTACTTTAGCATTCACCTTGCACCACGCTCTGATACCAAATCAAGGATTCTTATCTGCAATCTTATATGTATTTTAAGTGTATAATATATAAAACTGAGAAAAGAATGTAAATACACATTACTTGCACGTCCAAGACGCACAGTTTATTAATGACTCTGATCAAAGATATAAAGACTTACAAACATTAAAATGCTAGAAAATAGGAACAGAAAAGGAAAACTAGAGGAGCATTACTACCACTACACTCGATCCTATAAAAACTCAACTGCTAGCACGACTCGGTCTCACACGACCAGTTCAATGGCTAAGACTTTCAGATAAACTAAAATAGATAATTTATTAATAAAAAAATTCAGATTAAAAACTAACATTTCTCACAGTTTCTCGTAAAATGGTGAGGTTTTTGGAGAGATTATTCCTCAACTGCGACTCCAACAAGGGGATCCTATTTTTCCTTGTATTTTTATGTGTACAGGGGTTGAGTAAGAAAAAACGAGGATGCAAGATTGATTCATGAATGTGTTATTGCTGGAGATGCTCACCCTACATCTCACCTTTTGTTCGTAAATGACTGTTACTTTTTCTTTGATGCATCAGAGGTGGAGGCCTTCACTATAAAGAGACTATAAAGAGATTATGTGTAGGTATGAACTTTTGTCAGATAAAACTGTTGTCAATTTTAACAAGTCCATCATTGGTTTTAGGTAGCAAAGATTACAATTTAACAAAATAAGATAATAATTCTAAAGAGTAATCAATAAATTTAACAAATATTTTTATTTTTAAATGAGAGAAGATAGACCATTCACATCACAAGGTAAGCAAAGAGTACAAAAAGGTGTCTATTTATAAATTTGACTAACAAGATAAATAAGGAAAATTTAAAATCTAAATAGCCCTATAAAATGATTATGAATTGGAACTCATAATTTCAAACATTAAAAACAAACGGTAAAGAGATTCATATGAAGAGGTGTAGATGGTATAAAATAATAATAATTTGCCAATGGATGAACACGGAAAAAAGAGATAATTTTAACATAAGGGAAGAGGACAAGAATTCACATCAGGAGATACACATAAAAAAGTTTAACTAAAAGGGTAACAATTTATAATTCTATGCACCATTACCTTAAAAAAATATATAATAATTAAAATAAAGAGGGTAAAGAATAAGAAATTACTAATCAAGAACTAAACATACGGGCAATATCTGCAACAAATATACCCCTTTGTATAAGAAGCTAAAGAAAAAATTAATAATTATATGTTTGGGGAGAAGTTAGCCAAATATACTGGTGAACCATATCCATGTTCACATGTAGTTTATACAACTAAGATAAGCTATTAGTAAACTTGAACAAATGTAATATTTACTCATCATATAAATGATAGTAAGATTTATTAATAAATAAAAATATATACTATTATTATTTCATATTTTTAAAAATACCTTACAAAACTATAACTTTATTTGCATAACTAATTAATAGAAGTTACATGTGTGCTCCTTTATAAAGAAAAGCCATTATCACATCTAATTTAAAATAACTAACCCTTAAAAAGAAATACATGAATACATGACTAATAATTTAGTTAACTAATAGTGTAATACACACATTTTTTTATAGAGACTTGTCAATAAATTTCTGGCATTTATCCATTTGAATCAACTATTAATGGTAATTTGGTCTTATGCATCTCATAGTTATATTATATTTAAATTATTATTATATAACCAAATTTAATAAATAATAATTTTTTCATAAATATATTTAATTTGAGTACTCTAGTTAGATACCCTGTTGTAACAACATTAAAAACAAGAAATTGTCTCATAAAATGATTTTTGTGGTTCTTATTGTACAATCAAAATTAACTTTGACATTTTTGTTTGTTTTTTATATAATAGTCTTTTTTTCACATTATCTGGTATTTGTATAGTAACTTTAATATATGTTATGTATTTCTATCTCATGTTATATTATATTATATAGTTATGTTGTGTCTACATTTTATTTTATATATAGTTTTTTGTAATTTTATATATTCTCTTTTTATAAATATAATTTAAAATGAGTTTTATAAATTTTAAATATTTTTTGTGTAAAATAATTTTTGTTTTTTGTAATTTTATTATGTGTGGTTAATAACATTTTTAGAATGTTGTCACATGTTCTACAATTTTGTATTCTAAAATTTCCCGTATTTTGTAATTTTTATTAAATAATATAAAAAAATAATGTCTCATCCATTTTTATGTGTGATTTATGTATTTTTTTGTGTTCTTTATTAACAATGTTCTATAACTTTTTTAGGTTTTCAATTTTTTTGTACTGTATTGTATATTTTTTTGTGTTCCTAAATTAATTTTTATTTAGTATGTGTTGTGTAAAAAAGTAAAACTAATGTCATAATTGTGTACGTGTCAAATGTAGACTTAAAAAGGGGGTTGTATGTAAACTTTGTGTGTGTAGGCATATATAGTTAAGAGAACATGAGAAATCTTAGAGTACTCCTTTTATTCCAATGGCTTAAATACATATGTATATTTATATATATAACTTATTATTATATATTTGATCATAAATACATATATATTTTTCACAAAAATTTTTAGTACAAATGATTTAGACGATTCATTTCATCATTCATTCATTCATAATTTTGTATTAATTATGTACACATGCATACAAACATTAATACATATATATCCATATATAATTACACACATACAATTCATGCATATATAATAATTTTATTAAGTGGTTAACTTTTTTTAGTGTCTTTAATTTAAGTTTAAAATTTAAAAACGAGAATATATACATTATAACTATCAAAGTAGTAATTTAACCAAATGACTAACACATGATAATTAAAAATAAATGTCGATATTCTATAATTTTTAATTTCACTTAAACCTCATAAAGACACTTAATTTAATTATATTTATGTCTGAATATGAAATACTCCGACTTTTTTTAGACAATAAAATATACTTAAATATCAAACTAAAACTACAAATTTTATTCATCTTTGTAATAAGTCTCAAATAAGCATAGGCAATTTTTTAATCTCAAACATAAATAACATTATATAGCAAATCTTGAGAGAGTTCCTATATAAACATAATTACTAAAATATTATTCCAAACTAAGCTAGTCCTTGTTCCAAAAGCTTAGTATCTCAAAATTTTGTAAGTAATTAACCAAAGAGCCCATCAAGAAATAGCTGGGGCCAGGTGACAAGTTTTATAATTTTCCTTACGAAGGTATCATAAGTGTGTGCCCTTGCATTCTCTAAGTATAAAAAGCAACTTCCCAAACTATATGCACAAAAATATTTTAAAGATTTTAAAATAAAGTAAAGTGTTAAGAGTTAACTTACCTCAGTCACTTGAATGAATCCAAATATAATGCCAAATATCCTAATTTAAATAGATGAATAAAAATATAATTAATATATAATACCAATTATTTTAAAAATGACATGTATATAAGAGGAGGCATAGTAACTGTGTCCACACATATATTCTCACTGTAAAGGTCACTAATGATAAAATTATACAACCCTTATACTAAATGTTCATGCTGACAATAAGGGAAAAATAAATAAATAAAACATGTAAGTAAACTTCTTAAACTTATAAATATTAGCATATACTTATGTATACAAAAATATATATAACTTATGAAAAACACAATATATGCATAATCACATTATTCCTAAAATATAATAATAATAATAATAATAATAATAATAATAATAATAATAATAATAGACATAATAATAATAATAATACATGAGGGACAAGTGCATAAATCATTTAGTGAGAGAGGAAATGTGTAAAGTATCTTAACAACAATTATACCATTCCAAAAAATTCAATTTTTCATAATATGCAAAAACTATTTTTAATTATTTATAACATAAATATATTAATATACATTTGTAAAAAGAATTTTCTCATGTTTATCTTGCATAAAATGTAATTACACACAAATATTTATGTACAAAATACTATGACATAACTCATGCGAAATTAATAACTAAAATTTGTTGATCTGATTACATTAGAAAATAATTACCAAAACTAGCACATAGATAACAAAACTTATAAACACCTATAAAATAACAAGTAAAATAAGGTGTTTAATGGTAGGTCTGTAGGCAAAGCCACTATGGCACATAGACTTAAATAGCATGGAAAGAAATTAGCAGTGTCAAAACATATATAAATTCATATGGGACACTTAATTGTATATACAAGTCAGAGAGTGAATATACATGTAATATTATAAAATATAGAATGAAGTAGACCTACCTAGTAGGAGAGTCACTGTACAAAGAGAAAAATAAAATTAGTAAGGATTATATAGAACTATTGGTTGAACTTATTTCCTAATTTACTCTGCGTGTACTCACCCAGCATTTGAAATTCATACCCACTTTCAGTGAACACGTCTTATGAGCACTGCTACTTTTTACCCACTAATAACAACAAACTTAAAAATTAAAACAAAAGATAATTATTATTTTTAAATGTAATTATTTTAATTTTCAAAATATATAACTCTATCAAATAAATTTTATAATTTACAAGAACAATTAATATCAATATATAAAATAAAAAATATTTTAATATAAAAATCTCGGATATTACTTTCTACCCACCTTAAAAAAATTTGCTCCCAAAATTTAAACATGCAAAACATATTTAAATATACCAAAAACATTTGAGTGTCAAGAAACACAAACCAAAAATAGAAGTAGTTTTTTTATAACACACCCAACTAAACTCACACGCCACCGCATGCACATACCTGATAACTTAGGTCAAGCCTCACTACTCACACGTCAAGCCTCAATACTCACACGTCAAGCCCAGTCTAAAGTAAGGTAACCTAGGCTCTCAATACCATCTAGGCTCTGAATACCAACTCTAATACCCGCACCTTTTTTAAACAATAAATTATACTTAAATATCAAATGAAAACTACAAATTTTATTAATGCTTACCATAAGTCTCAAATAAGCCTACACAATTTTTTATTTCCAAACATAAATAGCATTATATAGCAAATATTGAGAGACGGGCCTCGAATACAAACATAATCACTAAAACATTATTCCAAAGCAAGTTCAAATCAAGTTCACCTTTAAGATGTGCCAAAAGCTAAGCACCTGAAAGTAAAGAGCCAAAGAGCCCAACAATAAAATATTTCTACACTAGTGGATCAAGTATCTTAATTTTATAAAACCAAAATTATTATCGGAATATAACTTAATTTTACAGCTGGCTAAGGACATAAATACCTGGTAACACAGTATCAAAAGTTCATAATTTCTGTCAATAATAGGGCCCCTTACTAAGGTGTTATAGGTTTGTGCCCTGGCGAAGGCATCATAATTAGCACTCCCTAACTCTACTTGATCCATAAATTTTTATATAAAAACAGTGCAAAAATATATTAAATATTTTAAAATAAAGCAAAGTATGAAGAGTTAAGTTACCTTGGTCACTTCAATGAATCCAAATATAAGTGCCAAATAAATCCTAATTTAAATAGATGAAACAAAATATAACTATTATATAATACCAACTATTTTAAAAATGACATTTACATAAGATGAGGGCATAGTTAGTGTGTCCCCACATATTGTAAGTGCAAAGGTCAGCTAATGATAAAATTATACAACAATTATGCAAAGTGTTCATGAGGACAACAAGGGAAAACTAAATAAATAAAACACCTAAGTAAACTTCTTGGACTTATAAATACAAGCTAGCATATACTTATGTACACAAAAAATTATATTACTTATAAAAAACACAATAACTTTATAATCACATTATTCCTCAAATATAATAATAATAATAATAATAATAATAATAATAATAATAATAATAATAATAGTACATGAGGGATAAGTGCATAAATCATTTAGTGGGAGAGAAAAGGTGTAAAGTATCTTAACAACAAGTATACCATGTGATTTCGAGTCTAAAACTAATTCTAGCAAATTCAAATTTTCTCAATATGCAAAAACTATTTTTAATTACATATAACATAAAAATATGAATGTACATTTGTAAAAAGAACTATCTCATGTTTACCTTGCATAAAACTATGACATAACTCATGTGAAATTAATAACTAAAATTTGTTGATGTGATTACATTAGAAAATAATTACCAAAATTAGATAGATAAAAAAAACTTATAAACACCTATAAAATAACAATAAAATGAGCTGTTTAATGATAGCTATGTAGGCAAGGCCTTTAACCATGGCACATACACTTAAATAGCATGAAAAGAGATCAAGAGTGTCAAAACGTATATACATGAAACATGGGAGCATTTAATTGTATATACAAGTCACATAGTAAAACATGCATGTAATATTATAAAATATAGAATGAAGAAGAACGGACCTAGTAGCTAGTAAGGATTATATAGAAGAGAAAACGGGGCATGAGGACAATCTTAAGTTTGTCCCCTGAGGTTATAAAAATAGGACGTCTTTGAGTATACATATGTTTCATCAATTAATTCATAAACACGTCTCTAACCTCACGTCTCTGCCTCCCTCGAAATCCAAAACCGTACTCCGTTAAAATTCAAATTCACCAGTCATGTCTTAGTCCAATCCTAAAATTAGGATTTTTTTCATTAAATCAATGGAGAACGATGAAGATAGTCGGTGTATATACGAGCCTGAGGAAAAATAGTAGTTATCACATTATGAAGATTTTGAAGATGAATCACACAACTGTATTCAGGAACCAGATTCTATCACAGATGAAGGCTGTCATGTTGATACATAAGTGCCTCAAATTGGTATGGAATTTCTTACTAGTGAAGTAGCTTACGATTTTTATAAGATTTTTTCTTTGAAACAAGGATTTGCTACATGAAAATATTCATTTACTAAATTCAAAGATGGTACGGTTATAAAGAGATATTTTGTGTGTAACAAAAAGGGCTTTAAAGGGCGTGATAAACCAGAGTTGGGGAGGGAAGTAAAACGAAAGAGAGAAACAAGAGAATTTTGTAAGGCTCATATGAATATTCATCAAACTAATGGAGGAACTTGGTGCATTAGTAGTTTTTATAAAACACATACACATCCAATGATTGATTCTCCAAAAAAGGATTCTCCAAAAAAGAAGGTGTATTTACGTTTACATCATAAGAACAGACCAAGATGACCATAGAAGAATATAATAGATGAGAAATTGGGCCGGCTAAAATTTCTCGTTTGCTGAATGGATCTGGTCAGCCATCAAATAAAATTACTCTATAACAAGTTAGTGATCATCTGAGAATTAGCCGAAAAGTTAACATTGGGAGAAAGTGCGGTGTAGTTATAAAAAAGTTTGGAAAGACAAGCACAAGATTCTCAATTTTATTATGCAATAGAAATTGATGAGAATCAAGTTTGTAGAAGCATTTTATGGGCAGATGGAAGACCAAGGAATTCATATATGTTATTTAACGATGTTGTTGTGTTTGACATGACGTACAAAACTAATAGTTTGTCAATGCCGTTTGCACCATTTATGGGTGTAAATCATCGTATGCAATCCACTTTGTTTGGTTGTGCCCTTTTGGTGGATGAGCGTGAAGAGACTTTTATTTGGTTATTTGAAAATTGTTTGAAATGTAGGTGCAATTATTACGAAACAAGATCCAGCTATCTGTAGTGCAATTAAAAAGGTTTTTCCGTATACACATCATAGATTTTGTAAGTGGCATCTTGGACTACACGAGGATGAACATATTTGTTTACTTTGATTTTCGTATAATCCAGAATTTGATGAAGTCTACTCTAAATGATCACAAAAAAGTAGAAGCATCGAAGAATCAAAAATATGTTGGACTATGATTAAAGACAAATACCAACACTATTTTGAAGAGCCTCTAACAGAGAAACAAAAAAGCGAAAAGAAATATTGGAGATGGTTAGAGACCATGCATGTGCAAAGGCATCATTGGGTGCCAGATTATTTAGGAAAAACCTTTTTTGCATGTACCTCTATATTTATGTATCTTTTTATAGTCTTCATATTTTGAGCCATATCTTTCTTTTTGTACAGGGATGTTTATTTGCTCATGCTGCTACTTTTATTTGTTAAGTATGAATCAAACAATATTTATAACTATTGCACGTATGAAATCCATTAAAAGAAGCGAGAGTATTAGTGTCTTTTTTGACGGATTTGTTCATAGTTCTACTGCATTGTCCGAATTTATTGATCAGATGATGGGCATAATAAGGAAGAGAAAGCAGATTTTATTTGTATGACAATTAAACCCAACTTTGCCGAGATGTATCCGGTTAAGGCTCATATTGGTTTTCAAAAAATTTATAGAAGAATTTAGATTATTATTTTATTTTCGGCATAAAAATGTTAAAGGAGAGGGAGAGAATTTAACTTATGAAGTGACCTTTGACTATAAAAATAAACTTATATCACACATGGTTGATGTTAATACATTAGATTTCAATTTTGTGCGTACTTGTGCAAAGTTTGAAAAATGCAGGGCTGTTGTGCCTGTTATATCTTATGAAACAAAAATTCTTCATGAAGACAATTCTTGAGAAGTATATCTTACCAAGATGGATACTAAGATTCAGATACACTACTTATGAAAGGGTTATAACACGTGACTCTAAACTACAAGAATATAATAACCTCCTATTAGTTATCCATTTTTCCCTTCCATTTGGTTGTTTACCATTTTTATATTGTGAAGTTTGCAGATGCTGGACAAATGAATACCCCCAACTCAACACTGTGGAGAATTATTGGTGACTTGTAATGCTGAGGAAAGGGAAGATAAAAGATGAGAAATCATCTAGACAGAGGTTATTGCATATATGACAAAAAGATATAAATGGGATGAGGTTGATGGGAGAGATGGATAGAGATAGTACACATTAACATAAAATAAATACTTTTTTTTGTTACCATATTAGTGGTTTTATACCAAAAAGTGTATATATCAATTATTTTCTTCTACATTAAGTAAGTGACAATATATTTATTAATTATACATATTTGAATTATTATAAAAATATTGTTATTTGTCATCAAATTTGATATTTTTCTTTAAAACCTATCAATGATATTTGATCAAATAATTGGCAACATATACTTATTAAATAATTATAAATATTATAAATAATTATTTAGATGCACTATAAAATTTCCGAATTAAATATTAAAAAAATATAAACTAAAAAATATATGGATCATGACCATTCATTTATCTTATTAAATAAATTGTATATACTCATGTCATACTTTAATTATTATATATAAATGTTTATTATAATTATTATTTGTACAAAGTCGTCATTGTTACTACAATTATCAACTAGACAGAGGTTATTGCAGTTATGACAAAAAGATGTAAATAACATCTTTACTAGGTGACCATATATCCAAAAATGTATATATCAATTATTTTCTCTTATTATAAGTAACAATATACTAAATAAATATATTTATTTTAATTATGATAAAAATATTTTTTTTGTCATCAAATTTAATATTTCCTTCAAAATAGCTCATATTTTATCACACAATTCGGTAACATATACCATATGTCACATTGGTACCATTATTTAGATGCAGTATAAAAATTTATGAATTAAATATTAAAAAAGATGTCAACTAAAAAATGTATGGATTAAACATGCATGTATGTCTTGCTTTGTCTTATTAAATAACTTGTGTATACTAATTTTATACTTTTATTACTATATTTAAATGGTTCAAATGAGTTCAAATTCACAAAAATATAGTAAAATAAGGGGTTTATATGTAGATAAGTACAATACAAACTTTTAATAACAATTAGTGTTTAATGACTCTTCAATAATATTTTTTAACACAAGATCACATATTTTTAACAAACTAACACACAATATGTTTAACTGCTGATTTCACTCGGTATCTGCTTCTAATTATGCATTGCAAATGCAAAACCTTGCCCGTGTAGCAATAATTATAGGCAAAAAAACATACTAATATTATATTGCAGTCAAACATGCCCATGCAATCTATTGAACATATTAAGAGATATTGAACAAGGGACTGGAAAAATAATTATGGTCAACAATAAAAAATATTAAAGACTTAAATTCAAATAAAATTAAATGTTAAAAACTGCAAATATTTTTAAAGCAAAGGCCATGGATAGCCGTCAGCCATGAGAAAAATAAGGAATATCATGTAATTTAAGTTTAATGTCAAATAAGGAATATCATGTGATTAAAGTTTAATGTCAAATCTTAGAGAACAGAAAAAAATATTTGAATATTGACCAATGCCAGAGCAAAAATTATTCATTACTCCTTACATACAGAAACCAAAACAATTAGAGTTAAAGTAACAATAACTCGGACAATTAACATCACCAATTTACTGCCCATAATTGTTTTTTTATAAAAGTGAACTTAGACCAAAATATAAATGTACACACTAATTCATTTGGTACAAGAGTGCAAAGTAAATATATTTTATTAGAAACATTTACTAGATCAAAAACTCCAAGTTTTATATTAATTAAAAATTGTGAAATTAAATATATAAGTAAAAATCATATTAAAAATAATTACTAGTTAATACTGGTGTCAAGTGCTGAAAATAGTGTAAAAATAGTGGGCAAGAGTTGTATATTTATCATTGAATTATAAGCAAATTAATAAATGCAGACATTCACTTAAAAATAGATTAGTAACGAATTTCATGTACCAAAATTTAGATGGGAGTTTACACGTCATACCTTTCAATTAATATTAATAATAATTAATAATAATAATAATGATTAATATTATTGTTAATATTATTAAGAGTAATAGTAAATTTTCTTAGACTTTTTTCAATTTTATTTAAGTTTAAAAATTTACGTTAGTTTAATTTCTAAAATTATAACTATAAGCACTAAAATCAATCTATGTAGTTATTTTTAAGATGACAGGTAAAGTAAGATGGGAGATAATATTTTTTGACAGTATTCAAATTTTATATGTTACATAAAATATAACTGTAATCATAATTTAATTCTCTACAAGATATCATGTATTAGTATAATAAAAAGCTTTAGTGGGAATTTAAGTTACAAAAATATAACCTCGCTTTCATGATTTCATATACTGGCCACAAAAATATTGTACAAATAAAGGGAAATAACTAGAAATTCTCTCGTAAGCAAAAAATAGCAAGGGAAAGAAAAAAAATTACAAAAGCATAAATATGATTTTGTGCAAGAAATTATATATTACCAAAATATGACCATGATAAGGTCAAAATACAGTTTTTTTATATAAAATGTAAAGCCTTCTATAAGTTTTTACTTTCAAAGTAACGCCACAACTGTTACTAAATGTCATGTCAAACATAAGTTACCAAAACATAACTCCTTTTTGATGGTTATATATTATAGCAACCAAGCACATGATTAAAAAAATACATAAAACTATTTTGTAATCATTCCTCTGAGAAAGATGCTTAGAAAGATACTTTGATCGGAAATGTTAAGAGAGATTATTTGGTGAGCCAGGGGAGACCCTTGAGAGCAAGAAGAAGAAGAAAAGGTTATCATCTTTCTATAAAATATATGTTTATATTTAGTGTTTTTTTTCATACATAAGATGTGCTAAATTGTGTCATGTCATATATTTTTACACAGAAAATGCAATTATATATAAATCTGATAAATAATGAAGAAAATGCTCCTAGTACTTCAAAGGTATGATCTTCAATTTTTTGATTAACATAACTTAAACAAATTTATTGATTTTTAGTAGATTACTCACCAAATAAGTGGTTTTATTGATTTCATTAGACTTTATGATTTCACTCGTTTTGTGTTTAACTTTGATCTATATTGAAAAATAAATCAATTGAGTGCCAACAATATTAAGTACTTCACATTCTTCTATATAATAAGTCCCTATATTTATTTAAAATGGTTTTATCATATGGGTGGCTTATGATTTTATTTTATGGCTCTATTTTGCTAGGCCTAATTGTGCTGACTACTATGAATTTTTTATGATGTGTTGTAGTTAACTTTTGGTTATAGGTCAGCCATGGTGATCCTAGAAACCAAAGGAAAAAAGTTTTTCAAATAGACCGGCTGTGGATGATTGGACGCAGATCTTATCACCAACAGATCTATACAGCCAATAAGATTTTAGAACAAATTATGACAATGCTAAGTGTTATTGCATCATGTCAATTGGCGAAGATGACATACATAAAAGTATTAAATGCATTAAATATAGTGTGTAGTTAACTACCAATCATGTTAATTGAAAACTGAATGACGTTTTCTTTAAATCACAACATGACACAAGTGAAGCTGACATTGTTTGTCCAATTTTCCTATTTTTTTCATAAGGGTTTGTAAAGTTCAGTTATAGAGTATTATATAGATTCTTCTTGACTTCGTGCCCATAACATATTTATATTTTAGTCAAATAAATGTCGCCTAATATTTCTTGTCTTGTATATCGGGATAGGAGTGGGCAGTTTTTCTCTGTGTCATTAATATTATGTTACTTTTAAGGTTTATCTTGATAATTTCTGATACTTGTGGATATTAATATTGCATATCTTCTCAGATTAGACTCTAGCAAGATTTAGAAATGCTGAGAAGTTTTATGAACTATAGAGAAATGACATTAGTGTTAGATGATATCAACTTCTCTGATAAGACCATTCATGCAAGCTACTTAAACAGGGGCTAAATGCAACCTGTTTTTCAAAACCAATTCTTTTACTTAGATTCAGTGTTGTACTTCAACGACATTGATTCTACTAGGCAATAGAATCGTCTCAGAGGCCCTACAACAAGGTAGTGATCACTTTGACCTAGATTTTATAGAACGCTGTCCCATCTTAAAGTCAAAACAAATTCTTTCACTTTGATCACTTTGAATTGTCCCATCTTAAAGTCTTGTCTCCGAGTCTTCGAACAAACCTTAAAACCTGTATATCCAAATACGAATCCTCACTTCATAATTCTTCTAACGATAATACTCAGATTCCTTTCACGAAACGTTGTTGCCTAGTGCAACGGGTCTGGTTCATAGACAATTAACTTTGATCCAGGTTTTTATATTATATCATTGATTACATTGTTAAGCTTGCAACAACTTTATCGCTTCGAACATTGCATGTAAATAAAGAATTGTACTTTCACTAGAATATTTTCGTGTATTTAGACAACGTCTTCATTGTTACTACAATTATCATGTAGAGACAGGTTATTGCAGTTATGACAAAAAGACGTAAATCGGATGAGGTTGATGGGAGAGACTAATACATATCATTGCGTACATGGGAGATACGAGTGCATATCATTGCGTACATTAATATAAAATATGTACTTTATTGTGGTTACCACATTAGGTGGTTATTATTAGGGAAATAAACTAATAAAAAGTTTACTAGGTCAAGATATATGCAAAAATATATATATGAATTATTTTCGCTTATTATAAGTAAGTGGCAATATATTTAATAAATATCCATATTTTAATTATTATAAAAATATTGTTGTTTGTCATAAAGTCCAATATTTTTCTTCAAAACCTATCAATGATATTTTATCACACAATTAGCTAACATATACCATATGTCACATTAGTAACATTATTTATATGCACTATAAAAATTAATGAATTAAATATCAACTAAAAAATGTATGCATTAAGCATGCATGTATGTCATAACCATTCCTTTCACTTATTAAATAACTTGTATATACTCATGTCATACTTTAATTATTAAATTTAAACCGTTCAAATGAGTTCAAATTCACAAAAATATAATAAAATAAGGAGTTTACATGTATATAAGTACAATACCAACTTTTAATAACAATAAATATTGAATGACACATCAATAATATTTAAATGTGAAAAACCACAAATATTTTTAAAGCAAGGGCCATTGATGGCCTCGGCCATGAAAAACAAGGAATATCATGTCCCACACAGCAAAAAATATTCCTTACATACAGATGCATAACAATTAGAGTTAAAGTAACAATAAGTGGTTCAATTTATATTAAAATAATAAACATATCCATTACGATTAAAATAAACATATCCATTACGAATAAACATGTCCATTAAGTAACCTAGTTATATTAAAATAATGAATAAACATGTCCATTAGGATGCCTTATAAAGCTAGTTATATTAAAATAATGAATAAACATATCCATTACAATTGGATTAGAGTTAAACTAACAATAACTAGTTTAATTTAGAACATGGGTGTGCATTGCACTGTTATAAAGCTAGTTATATTAAAATAATGAATAAACATTATTGCCCATAATTATTTTTTTTAAAAGTAAACCTAGACAAAAATATAAATGTATACCACAATTCTTTTGGTGCAAGTGCCCAAGGTAAATATATTTTATTAGAAACATTTACTAGATCACAAACTCCAAGTTTTGTATTGACTCAAAATTGTGAATTGAAATATATAACTAAAATCATATTACAAAGGCTTACCATGTAATATCCAATCTAAATATGTGTCCAAGTATAAGCAAATCAATGAATTAAACGTAGACACTCAATTAAAAATATATTAGTAACAAATTTCATGTACCAAAATTTAGATTCGAGTGTACATGTCATATCTTTCAATTAATAATAATAATAATAATAATAATAATAATAATAATAATAATAATAATAATATTTAATATTATTGTTAATATTATTAAGAGTAGAAGTAATTCTGCATAGAATTTTTTCAATTTAATATAAAATTAGAAAATTTACATTAGTTAAATTTCTCAAATTATTACTTTAAGTACTAAAATCAATTTGTGTAGTCATTTTTAAGATGAAAAGTAAAGTAATACCGAAGATAATATTGTTTCACTGTATACAAATTTTAGATGTTACATAAAATATAAATGTAATCAAAATTTAATTTTGTACAAAATATTATGTGTTAGTATGATAAAGATTTAGTGAGAATTTAAGTTACCAAAATGTAACCTCATTTTCATGAATTCATATACTAGCTACCAAAATATTGTATAAATAAATAAAAATCATATTTTTACAAAAAAATAAAAATATAATTTTGTGCAACAAATTATATATTACCAAAATATGATGTCATGATAAGGTCAAAATATATATTTTTTATATAAAAAGTAAGGCTTTCTATAGGTTTTTATTTTCAAAGTAATGCCCCTGTTATATTCCACCAACACATAAAGTTTTTTTAATGGTTATATTCCACCAAGCACATGATTAAAAAACTACATTCAACTTTTGTTATCATACTTCTTAGAAAGATGCTTAGAAAGATCTTTTAATGGGAAATGTTAAGAGAGATTATTTGGTGAGCCAGAAGAAGAAGAAAAGGTTATCATCTTAAAAAATATATGTTTGTTTACATTTAGTATTTTTTTCATCCTGGATAAATTATGTCATGTCATGCAATTATAAATTTGATAAAGAACAAAGCTTTATACCAGTGCATAGCACTGGCTATTTATAAATTGTTATTATAAATATTTTAATTCTAATTTTATTTATTTTTAAATATTTTAATATTATTCTAAATAAATTTAACTTCAGTTAATTTTATAAATTAAAATTAATAATGTATCTTATAATATACTTATTATATTTTACTTTATGTTTTGATTTCATAATAATATTTTTTCTTTATATTTTTAAATAATTTTGTCTATAGTTGTATCTCATACAGATATTTATCTTTTTAATTATTTCATTTTTCCTAAAATATGATTCTAATAAAAAAATTTGTAATTAAATACTCAATGTGTGTCTTGTGAATTCAAGTTTTTTTTAATGGAATGTTTGTTTGTTGTAATATCTCATGTAATAATTAATTGATGTAATTTATGTGTACATTATTTAGGTATTTATTCTTATTATTTGTTCTTTTGTCTTTATAACTTTTTAATATTTGTTTTTGGTTTTTATTTAAAGTAATTACATATAATAAATGATTAGAATGAATTTTTATAAACAAATTACATCTTTATTTCTTGAATTTATTAGGAAAACTATTGTTTTTTTTTTAAAATAATTTTTTTTGTACTTTGAACTCTGTATGTATTAATTAATTGATATAACTTATTTGTACATTTTTTTATATTTTTTTATTTATAAATTTGTTCTTTATGTTTGTTTGTTTATATAGCTTTTTGATATTTGTTTAGGATTTTTGTATAAAATAATTACATATTATAAATGAGTAGAATTGGTATAATTGAAAAAACAACATTTTTATTTCATGAGATTAGTTTTACTTTGAACTTAAGTACTTCAACTTAAACTTGAGTGAGGTTGTTTTAGTAATTTGTTTCATTTTTCTTGAAATATTATTTTGTTTTGTTGTACTTTGAACTTCATGTATTAATTAATTGATGTAACTTAATTGTGCATTTTTGTTATTTTTTATCTATGTAATTATTCTTTATATATGTTTGTTTGTTTCTATCATTTTTTTGTATTTGTTTATGGGTTCTTTATATTTGTTCGTTTATGTAGTTTTTTGATATTAGTTTAGGGGTTTGTTTAAAATAATTACATATTATAAATGATTAGGATGAGTTTTATTGAATAAACCACATTTTGATTTTATGAGTTTATTGGCCAATCTACTTTTTTTTATATAAAAAAAATTAATTCATTTTTTGTACTTTGAACTCTGGTACTTCAACTTAAAGTGTGTGCGAGGGAGATAAATTATTTTATTTATGAAATGATTATATGATTTCAAAATAATAATGTTTATTTATATATATAAATTATTTTGTCTATAGTTTTATCATATACTTTTATTTATCTTTTAGTTATTTCATTCTTTCTAAAATATTATTCTGTTTTGGTGTACTTTGAACTTTTCTGCTTTCTGATTTAATAATTATTTGATGTAACTTTTTTGTACAATTTTTATTTTTATATTTGTTTTTTATATATGTTTGTTTGATTTTATAGTTTTTTAATATTTTTTTAGGGTGTTTTATAAATAATTACACATTATAAATGATTAGAATAAATTTTATTGAACAACCTACATCTATTTTTTAAAAATAAATAATTGATTTTTTTGTTGTGCTTTGAACTTGAGGGTGAGGACGCTAGCTGTTTTAGTTATGAAATGACCTTATAGACCGTGACCATCAAACCATCTAACAATACCATTTTAAGTGGTTTGCACTAATTATATATATGATATAATTATTAGTTTTATTCATATTTTGAAATATTATAATATTTTAACTTAAATTAATTGCTCTTTATTGTCAATATTTACTTATTATAAATGTATTAGAAATAATTAGAGTTTATTGGGAAAATTAACTTTTTCGCCATATATATAGGGTTGAGGAAGTTTTATATGACACTTGTGAAATAAAATTTTTACGTGTACGGTTGAGGGAGTTTTATATGACACGTTAAATGAGTGTTAGCCATGACGACCAAACCACACAAACATACCATATTAACTATCTTACACCAATTATATATAGGATATAATATAATGAAGAAAATGCTCAGTACTTCAAAGGTATGACCATATACAAGAGTAAAATATTATTGTACATCAATTTTGTGTTATAAAATATTTGGTTATTACTAAAACAATATTCATATAACCTTTATCCACATAAATCCTTGCATGGATAACTTATTTATTTTTTTCTAAATACCATATGTAAACTTAGGAAAATAGGTTATATAGTGGCAAAAAATGTTGAAATATATGTAATTATTACAAATTAACACAAAGGCATAGTAAACTTTTGATAATTATGAAATACATGTGATAAGTATGTCTTGCAAAATGGTTACATATAATTTAACTTAGACAATGTAATTTTCAATTTAACATATTACATAAAATTAAAATTTTGGATCTTCAATTTTTTGATTAACATAGCTTGGAAGTATATATTGATATTTAGTAGATTACTCACCAAATAACAGGTTTTTTATTGATTTAATTAGACTTTATGATTTGACTCGTTTTGTGTTTAACTTTGATATATATTTGAAAAATAAATCAATTGAGTGCCAACAGTAGTAAGTACTTCACATTCTTCTCTATAATAAGTCCCTATTTTTGTTTAAGATGGTTTTATGATATGGGTGGGTTATGGTTTTATTTTATAGCTCTATTTTGCTAGGCCTGATTGTGCTCACAACTATAAATTTTTTGTGAGGTGGTGTAGTTAACTTCTCGTTGTAGGTCATGGTTGTAGGTCAGCCGTAGTGATCCTCGAAACCAAAGGACCAAAAGATTTTCAAATAGAACCGGTGTGGATGATTGGACGCATATCATATCACCGAGAGATGAATACAACCAAGAAGGTTTTAGAAGATATTATGACAATGCTAAGTTTTCTCGCATCAAGTAAAAGTAAAAAACTGCAATAAATGACTAGGTTAATAACCATCTCAATATGCAATGTCCTCATGCAAATTTTATCAAAAGTCCTGACTAATTGGTTGAAATCTTGTTTGAATTCAATTATCTCGGATAACTAAAGTGCTTTTGTATACGATCGGTTATTAACGGATAATGTTTTGATAGAATATGAAAAAAATAATTACATTCTTAGAAAAACATGGGAAAATCTAGGAATTACATGATTTAAAATTAATTTTTCAAAAGCATATGATATGGTTGAGTGGAGTTTCATCAAAAAAATGATTATAAAGTTCGGGTTTTATCAGAGATGGATCAACAAGTCAAGACTTTTGTTCCAAGTGTTTCTTCAAGGATTCTTACCTACAATCTTATATATATTTTAAGGGGATAATATATAAAACTGAGAAAAAATGTAAACACACAGTATATGCACGTGACACAGTTTAATAATGACTCTAATCAAAGATATAAAGACCTACAAACGTTAAAATGCTAGAAAGTAGGAACAGAAAAGGAAAACTCCTGGAGCACTACTACCACTAGACTCGATCCTATAAAAACTCAACTGCTAGCACGACTCAGTCTCACACGACCAGTTCAATGGCTAAGACTTTCAGATAAACTAAAATAGATAATTTATTAACAACAAAATTCATATTAAAAGCTAACATTCTCCCCCATAATCTGAATTATGTTACACAAGATTCTTGACTCCCAACAAGCTCCGTGTTCTTTCAAAGACCCATAAGTAATCACCCTTCAGAGCTACTCTATTTCCCCTTTCAGACATTTTCCCCAAGCTGATAATATTACTACAAAGACTTGGAATATAATATACCTCATGTAAGATACGCTCCTCCCCGTTCTTGCACCTGAGAGTGATTGAACCTTTTCCTTTAATTTACACCGTCGAGCCATCTCCAAAGCGTACCATGCCACTAATTCCTTCATTTAGTTCAGAAAACTTCGACTTGTATCCCGTCATATGATTACTTACATCATTATCAAGATATCATATAATGGACTCCGCTTATTTTTTTATCACAATTGGTCGAGAGTGCATGAATTACCTGTTTTTCTTTAAGCAACATTATATATCCTTCTTCTTTGTCACATTTGGCCAATAACAAAGCCATTTCTTCGTCCTCCACTTGTGTAATAGTCAACTCCTGCCTTTGCTCTCTGTGCTTGTTCGGTTTCTACCCACGGCTGCGAAGTGTCCATATATCCCATAATTATAACATTGAACTATGCTTTTGTCTCGAGCTCCTCTTCTTCTCTGGCTTCCTCCGGTTTCATTATCATTTCTGTTCGCTCTCTGCCACTCCTCCTTGGTAAGTAACAACTTCTTATCTTCACTTTCACTACTGATCCATTCTTCTTTGGTACGGAGTAGTTGACTCCCATTTGCTTCAGTTTTTCCTTTCAATCTTTCTTCATGTGCTTTCAGAGAAGCAGCCGCTTCTTCCACCATCATCTTGTCCAAATCCCCGAATTGTTCAATAGTGGACGTGATCTGAAGGAATTTTGGTGGCACTGATCTAAGTAATTTTTCTACTACATAAGATTCAGACACTTCTTCTCCCAATACCCTTATATTGGTTACCAGCCCATTTAGCCTCATAAAAAAGTCATCTATTAGCTCACTTTCTTTCATACTAAGTGATTCAAAATTTGCCTTCATCGTTGCATCATGGCCGTCTTGACACGATCAACTCCTTGACATATTATTTCGAGTGCATCTCATGCCTCCTTGGATGTCTTTTTTGCTGCGAGAGAGTGCAACATTTCTTCTGGTATAACATGGTATATCATAGCCAAAGCTCCCTTATCCACTCTATCGTCGATTGCTACACTGGGATCGCTAGGTTCCACTGCATCCCACACCCCATGCGCTTGCATGAACACCATCATTTTTATTGCCTAACCTGTGTAATTTTCCTTTTTCAGCGTTGTGTAATTCAGTCCAAACGAGCCATTCTTCACTTTGCTTGTCTCCGACGTTGTCATCGTTGGCATATACTTTAGCATTCACCTTGCACCACTCTCTGATACCAAATCTAGGATTCTTACCTGCAATCTTATATGTATTTAAAGTGTATAATATATAAAACTGAGAAAAGAATGTAAACACACATTACATGCACGTCCAAGACCCACAGTTTATTAATGACTCTGATCAAAGATATAAAGACTTACAAACGTTAAAATGCTAGAAAGTTGGAACAGAAAGGGAAAACTCCCGGAGCACTACTACCACTATACTCGATCCTATAAAAATCAACTGCTAGCACGACTCGGTCTCACACGACCAATTCAATGGCTAAGACTTTCAGACAAACTAAAACAGATAATTTATTAATAATAAAATTCAGATTAAAAGCTAACATTTCTCACAGCTTCTTGTAAAATGGTGAGGTTTTTGGAGAGATTATTCCTCAACTGTGACTCCAACAAGGGGATCCTATTTTTCCTTGTATTTTTATGTGTACAAGGGTTGAGTAAGGAAAAACGAGGATATGGGATTGATTCATGAGTGTGTTATTGCTCGAGATGCTCACACTATATCTCACCTTTTGTTCCTAAATGACTCTTACTTTTTCTTTGATGCATTAGAGGTGGAGGCCTTCACTATAAAGAGATTATGTGTAGGTATGAACTTTTGTCACGCAAAACTGCCGTCAAGTTCATCATTGGTTTTACTCTAAATACGGGAATAGAGGTAGCAAAGATTACACTATAAAAAAATAAGATAATAATTCTAAAGAGTAATCAATAAATTTAACAAGTATAGAACATTCACATCAGAAGGTAAGCAAAGAGTACAAAAAGGTGTCTATTTATAAATTTGACTAACAAGATAAATAAGGAAAATTTAAAATCTAAACAGCCCTATAAAATGATTATGGATTGGTACTCATAATTTCAAACATTAAAAACAAACATTAAAGAGATTCATATGAAGAGGTGTAGATGGTATGAAAGAATAATAATTTGCCAATGGATGAGTAGGGAAAAAAAGAGATAATTTTAACATAAGGGAATAGGACAAGAATTCACACCAGGATATACACACAAAAAAGTTTAACTAAAAGGGTAACAATTTATAATTCTATGCACCATTACCTTTAAAAAATATATAATAATTAAAATAGAGAGGGTAAAGAATAAGAAATTACTAATCAAGAACTAAAAATATATGGGCAATATGTGCAACAATTGTACCCCTTTGTATAAGAAGCTAAAGAACAAATTAATAATTATATGTTTGGGGAGAAGTTAGCCAAATATACTGGTGAACCATATCCATGATCACATGTAGTTTATACAACTAAGATAGCTATTAGTAAAATTGAACAAATGTAATATTTACTCACCATAGAAATGATAGTAAGATTTATTAATAAATAAAAATACATACAATTATTATTTCATAGTAACTATAACTTTATTTGCATAACTAATTAATAGAAGTTACATGTGTGCTGCTTTATAAAGAAAAGCCATTATCACATCTAATTTAAAATAACTAACCCTTAATAAGAAATACATGAATACATGACTAATAATACACACATTTTTGTATAGAAACTTGTCAATAAATTTCTGGCTTTTATCCATTTGAGTCAACTATTAATGGTAATTTGTTATTATGCATCTCATAGTTATATTACTTTTAAATTATTATTATATAACCAAATTCAATAATTAATAATTTTTTCATAAATATATTCGGTCTCACCTAGTAACCGTGTTATTTGAGTACTCTAGTTAGATACGTGTTGTAACAACATTAAAAACAAGAAATTGTCTTATAAAATGATTTTTGTCGTTTGTATTGTACAATCAAAATTAACTTTGACATTTTTGTTTGTTTTTTATATAATAGTCTTTTTTTCACTTTATCTCGTATTTGTATAGTAACTTTAATATATGTTATGTATTTCTATCTCATGTTATATTATATTATATAGTTATGTTGTGTCTACATTATATTTTATATATAGTTTTTTGTAATTTTATATATTCTCTTTTTATAAATATAATTTAAAATGAGTTTTATAAATTTTCATTATTTTTTTGTGTAAAATAATTTTTGTTTTTTGTAATTTTATTATGTGTGGTTAATAACATTTTTAGAATGTTGTCACATGTTCTACAATTTTGTATTCTAAAATTTCCTATATTTTGTAATTTTTAATAAATAATATAAAAAAATAATGTCTCACCCATTTTTATGTGTGATTTATGCATTTTTTTGTGTTCTTTATTAATAATGTTCTATAACTTTTTTAGGTTCTTCAATTTTTTGTACTGTATTGTATATTTTTTTTGTTCGTAAATTAATTTTTAGTTAATATGTGTTCTCTAAAAAAGTAAAACTAATGTCATAATTGTGTATGTGTCAAATGTAGACATAAAAATGGGGTTGTACGTAAACTTTGTGAGTGTAGGCATATATAGTTAAGAGAACATGAGACATCTTAGAGCACTCCTTTTATTCCAATGGATTAAATACATATGTATATTTGTATATCTAACTTATTATTATATATTTGATCATAAATACATATATATTTTCAACAAAAATTTTTAGAACAAATGATTTAGACTTTCATTTCATCATTCATTCATTCATTCATAATTTTGTAGTAATTATGTATACATGAATACAAATATTAATAAATATATATTCATATATAATTACTCACATACAATTTATGCGTATATAATATTTTTTTAAGTGGTTAACTTTTTTTGGTGTTTTTAACTTAAGTTTAAAATTTAAATACGAGAATATATACATTATAACTATCAAAGTAGTAATTTAAACAAATGAATAACACATGATAATTAAATATAAATGTCGATATTCTATAATTTTTAATTTTACTTAAACCTCAAAAAAATACTTAATTTAATTATATTTATGTTTGAATATGAAATACCCGGATTTTTTTAGACAATAATATATACTTAAATATCAAACTAAAACTACAAATTTTATTCATGTTTCGAATAAGTCTCAAATAAGCATAAGCAATTTTTTAATCCCAAACATAAATTGCATTATATAGCAAATCTTCACAGAGTTCAATATGAACATAATCACTAAAATATTATTCGAAACTAAGCTAGTCCTTGTGCCAAAAGCTTAGTATCTCAAAATTTTGTAAGTAATTAACGAAAGAGCCCAGCAAGAGCCCAGCTCGGGCTATAAATACCTGGTGACACAGATTTATAATTTCCCTTACTAATTACTAAGGTATCATTAGTGTAAGCACTCGCACTCTCTAAATATAAAAGCTCTTCCGGAACTATATGCACAAAAATATTTTAAAATAAAGTAAAGTGTCAACAGTTAACTTACCTCAGTCACTTAATGAATCCAAATATAATGCCAAATAATCCTAATTTAAATAGATGAAGCAAAATATAATTAATATATAATACCAATTATTTTAAGAATGATATGTATATAAGATGAGGCATAGTAACTGTGTCCACACATAATATATTCTTAGTGCAAAGGTCAGATAAAATTATACAACCCTTATACTAAATGTTCATCCGGACAATAAGGGAAAAATAAATAAATAAAATATGTAAGTAAACTTCTTATACTTATAAATATTAATATATACTTATGTATACAAAAATATATATAACTTATCAAAAACACAATATTTGCATAATCACATTATTCCTGAAATATAATAATAATAATAATAATAATAATAATAATAATAATAATAATAATAATAATAATAATAATACATGAGGGACAAGTGCATAAATAATTTAGTGAGAGAGAAAATGTGTAAAGTATCTTAACAACAAATATACCACTCTAGAAAATTCAAATTTTCATAATATGCAAAAACTATTTTTAATTATTTAAAACATAAAATTATGAATATACATTTGTAAAAAGAACTTTATCATGTTTATCATGCATAAAATGTAATTACACACAAATATTTATGTACAAAATACTATGACATAACTCATGGGAAATTAATAACTAAAATTTGTTGATGTGATTGCATTAGAAAATAATTACCAAAACTAGCACATAAATAACAAAACTTATAAACACCTATAAACTAACAAGTAAAATAAGGTGTTTAATGCTATGTATGTAGGCAAGGCCTTTAACTATGGCACATGGACTTAAATAACATGAAAAGAAATTAGCAGTGTCAAAACATATATACGTTCATATGAGAGCACTTAATTGTGTATACAAGTAGGAGAGTGAAAATGCATGTAATATTATACAATATAGAATGAAGTAGAACCTACCTAGTAGGAGAGTCACTCTACAAAGAGAAAAATAAAACTAGTAAGGATTATATAGAACTATTGGTTGAACTTATTTCCAGATTTACTCTGCCTCCAGTATTTGAAATTCATACCCACTTTCAGTGAACACGTCTTATGAGCACTCCTACTTTTTACCCACTAATAACAACAAACTTAAAATTTAAAACAAAAGATAATTATTATTTTTAAATGTAATTATTTTAATTTTCAAAACATATAACTCTATCAAATAAATTTTATAATTTACAAGAACAATTAATATCAATATATATAATACAAAATATTTTAATATAAAAATCTCTGATATTACATTCTACCCACCTTAAAAAAATTTGGTCCCAAAATTTAAACATGCAAAAAATATTTAAATATATCAAAAATATTTCAGTGTCAAGAAACACAAACCAAAAATAGAAGTAGTTTTTTTTATAACACACCCATCTAAACTCACACGCCATGGCATGCTCATACCTCACAACTTAGGTCAAGCCTCAATACTCACACGTCAAGCCCATTCTAAAGTAAGGTAACCTAGGCTCTCAATACCATCTAGGCTCTGAATACCAACTCTAATACCCAGACTTTTTTTAAACAATAAATTATACTTAAATATCGAACTAAAACTACAAATTTTTTTAATGCTTAGAATAAGTCTCATATAAGCCTACACAATTTTTTATTTCCAAACATAAATAGCATTATATAGCAAATTTTGAGAGACGCGCCTCCAATACAAAAATAATCATAAAACATTATTTCAAAGCAAGCTCAAATCAAGTCCAAAGATGTGCCAAAAGCTAAGCACGTGAAAGCAATGAGCCAAAGAGCCGAGCAAGAAAATAATTCTACACTAGTGGATCAAGTATCTAAATTTTATAAAACCAAAATTATTATCCGATAACCCATATGACATAAAATATAACTTAATTCTGCAGCTGGCTAAGACCATAAATAACTAGTGACACAGTATCAAAAGTTCATAATTTCTGTCAATAATGCCCTTACTAAGGTGTTATAAGTTTGTGAGCTCGCGAAACCATCATAATTAGCACTCCGTACTTAGGTATGAAAGACTAGTTCCAGAACTACAAGCAATTACTAATTGGTTCACAAGTCAGAAGGAATCCTTGTATCTAAAACACTGTACTCGATCCAAAAATTTTTATATAAAAATTGTACAAAAATATTTTAAATATTTTAAAATAAATTAAAGTGTGAAGAGTTAAGTTAACTCAGTCACTTCAATGAAACAAAATATAAGTGCCAAATAAATCCTAATTTAAATAGATGAAACACAATATTTTCAAAATCACATTATTCCTAAAATATAATATTAATAATAATAATAATAATCATAATAGTACATGAGGGATAAGTTAATAAATCATTTAGTGAGAGAGAAAAGGTGTAAAATATCTTAACAACGAGTATACCATGTGATTTCGAGTCTAAAACTAAATCCAGCAAATTCAAATTTTCACAATATGCAAAAACTATGTTTAATTATTTACAACATAAAAATATGAATGTACATTTGTAAAAATAACTATCTCATGTTTAGCTTGCATAAAATGTAATTACACGCAAATATTTACTTACAAAATACTATGACATAACTCATGTGAAATTAATAACTAAAATTTGTTGATGTGATTACATTAGAAAATAATTACCAAAATTAGCAGATAGATAAAAAAAACTTATAAACACCTATAAAATTAAAATAAAATAAGGTGTTTAATGATAGCTATGTAGGCATGGCCTTTAACAATGGCACATACACTTAAATAGCATGGAAAGAAATTAGGAGTGTCAAAACATATATACATGAAACAGGGGAGCATTTAATTGTATATACAAGTCACATAGTAAAACATGCATGTAATATTATAAAATATAGAATGAAGTAGAACGGACCTAGTACGAGAGTCAGTGTACAAAGAGAAAAATAAAACTAGTAAGGATTATATAGAAGAGAAAACGGGGCCTGAGGACAATCTGAAGTTTGTCCCCTAAGGTTATAAAAATACGACGTCATTCAATATATACATATGTTTCATCAATTAATTCATAAACACGTCTCTAACCTCAGGTCCCTCCCTCCCTCAAAATCCAAAACTGTACTCCCTTAAAATCCAAATTCCCCAATCATGTCTTAGTCCAATCCTAAAATTGGAATTTTTTGCATTAAATCAATGGAGAACGATGAACATAGTCGGTGTATATACGAGCCTGAGGAAAAACAACAGTTATCAGATTATGAAGATTATGAAGATGAATCACAAACAGGTTCTATCACGGATGAAGGCTGTCATGTTGATACATAAGTGCCTCGAATTGGTATGGAATTTCTTACTAGTGAAGTAGATTACGATTTTTATAAGATTTTTTTTTTGAAACAAGGATTTTCTACATGAACATATTCATCTACTAAATTCAAAGATGGTACGGTTGTAAAGAGATATTTTGTGTGTAACAAAAAGGGCTTTAAAGGGCCTGATAAACGAGAGTTGGGGAGGGAAGTAAAACGAAAGAGAGAAACAAGAGAATTTTGTAAGGCTCATATGAATATTCATCAAACTAATGGAGGAACTTGGTGTATTAGCAGTTTTTATAAAACACATACACATCTAATGATTGATTCTCCAAAAAAGAAGGTGCATTTACGTTCACATCATAAATTATGTGACGAAGAACATACCAAGATGACCATAGAAGAATATCATAGATGTGGAATTGGGCCGGCTAAAATTTCTCGTTTGCTGAATGGATCTGGTCAGCCATCAAATAAAATTACTCTAAAACAAGTTAGTGATCATCTGAGAATTAGCCGAAAAAGTAACATTGGGAGAAAGTGTGGTGTAGTTATAAAAAAGTTTTTGGAGAGAAAAGCACAAGATTCTCAATTTTATTATGCAATAGATATTGATGAGAATCATGTTTGTAAAAGCATTTTATGGGCAGATGGAAGAGCGAGGAATTATGATGTTTTTAAGACGTTTGTTTCTTTTTGGTTTTTCAGACTATATTTTTGCTGGGTGTGTTGGTGTTTGAACTTAGTTTTTGATGGATGGTGTCTTTGTGTGTTTAACTGATATATTTCCTGGATTGAATTGATTATGTGTTTTTGTTTTTAATAACTAGACATCCTGGTTTATGGATGGGTTGTTATGTGTTGTTATGTGTTAAATATTTATCTCGTGTTTGAGACTGTCTCTTTTATGCATATTGATCTCGTGTCTCATTCAGTCTTTAGTTGTCTCATTCTCATATTGATTGCAAACTGCAATATATTCTGTTAGTTCTAACTTTGTTTTACAGGCCTTTAGTGTTTTTGATAGGGGGAGCATTTATGCTTTCTTTGTCATCATCATAAAAGGGGGAGAATGTTAGATGTTCAGGTTTATGATGATTTCCAGATTGCAGATAAACAGAAGATAAACAGAATGCAAGTAACCGAGATTCAAGCATTGCAGTTTTTTCAGATTTTCCAGGAGACTATTTCTCAGGTTTAGGTTTGTTAGGGTTTTGTGTAAATTTTGTTTATCTGGATAAACCTTATCTCAAACAAACTCACCACCTTATCTTATGAATCAAGTTTAAATATCTCAAGCCTTATCTTTACTTGATTTATTTCTTTCAAACGTACTAACAGATTAGTTTCAAAGATTCATTCAAAATATTTTCAAACAAACTTATCTTCCAACCTTATCTTGTGTTTGAAAATAAATCTGTTAGAACATTGCCTATAAATACAACTCTTCATTTCAGATTTGAAGCTAACACTTTCACGAGAATCTTTCATCATCTGAAATCATTTTCTTGTTTCATACCCGAGATATTCATATCCAGAAAAACAAGAAACTTAGTTTGAGTTGTAAAATTTCATATTATATTCTTGTAACTGAATCGTGTATTATATCACTTGTCCCGGGTTGTGGGAGGTTGATTACAACAGGAAGGCCAAGTTGCTTTGTGCTAGGTAGCTGTGTGCTAGGGAAAGGGTTCTTTCAAGTGGGCCAAGTTTGTAATAAAGGAAAGTTTGTAAGTACTTTGTTTTAAGTGGATATAATACATTCTCTATGCTAGTTGGCATGGGGACTTGGATGTAGGCCATAGACTAGGTGTAGGGGCCGAACCAAGTGAAAACTCTTGGTGTTCTGCATTGTTTGATTTCTTTATTACTGCATTTATATTTCAGTATTTTACTTTCTGCAGTTAAAAGAGACTGTCCCATACCCTGTCTCATTTGTAAAGGGACTGTCCCATTTGCATAAGAGACTGTCCCATTCGCCTTGACAGTTAGAATATTATTTTATCTATCGAGCCATCGAATTTCAATGTAAACTTAGGAAAATAGGTTATATAGTGGCAAAAAATGTTGAAATATATGTAATTATTACAAATTAACACAAAGGCCTAGTAAACTTTTGATAATTATGAAATACATGTGATAAGTATGTCTTGCAGAATGGTTACATATAATTTAACTTAGACCAATGTAATTTTCAATTTAACATATTACATAAAATTAAAATTTTGGATCTTCAATTTTTTGATTAACATAGCTTAGAAGTATACATTGATATTTAGTAGATTACTAACCAAATAACAGGTTTTTTATTGATTTCATTAGACTTTATGATTTGACTCGTTTTCTGTTTAACTTTGATATATATTTGAAAAATAAATCAATTGAGTGCCAACAGTAGTAAGTACTTCACATTCTTCTCTATAATAAGTCCCTATTTTTGTTTAAGATGGTTTTATGATATGGGTGGGTTATGGTTTTATTTTATAGCTCTATTTTGCTAGGCCTGATTGTGCTCACAACTATAAATTTTTTCTGAGGTGGTGTAGTTAACTTCTCGTTGTAGGTCATGGTTGTAGGTCAGCCGTAGTGATCCTCGAAACCAAAGGACCAAAAGATTTTCAAATAGAACCGGTGTGGATGATTGGACGCAGATCTTATCACCGAGAGATGAATACAACCAAGAAGGGTTTAGAAGATATTATGACAATGCTAAGTTTTCTCGCATCAAGTAAAAGTAAAAAATTGCAATAAATGACTAGGTTAATAACTATCTCATTATGCAATGTCCTCATGCAAATTTTATCAAAAGTCCTGACTAATTGGTTGAGATCTTGTTTGAATTCAATTATCTCGGATAACTAAAGTGCTTTTGTATACGATCGGTTATTAACGAATAATGTTTTGATAGATTATGAAAAAAATAATTACATTCTTAGAAAAACATGGGAAAATCTAGGAATTACATGATTTAAAATTAATTTTTCAAAAGCATATGATATGGTTGAGTGGAGTTTCATCAAAAAAATGATTATAAAGTTCGGGTTTTATCAAAGATGGATCAACAAAGTCAAGACTTTTGTTCCAAGTGTTTCTTCAAGGATTCTTACCTACAATCTTATATGTATTTTAAGTGTATAATATATAAAATTGAGAAAAAATGTAAACACACAGTATATGGACGTGACACAGTTTAATAATGACTCTAATCAAAGATAGAAAGACCTACAAACGTTAAAATGCTAGAAAGTAGGAACAGAAAAGGAAAACTCCTGGAGCACTACTACCACTAGACTCGATCCTATAAAAACTCAACTGCTAGCACGACTCAATCTCACATGACCAGTTCAATGGCTAAGACTTTCAGATAAACTAAAACAGATAATTTATTAACAACAAAATTCATATTAAAAGCTAACATTCTCCCCATAATCTGAATTATGTTACACCAGATTCTTGACTCCCAACAAGCTCCGCGTTCTTTCAAAGACCCATAAGTAATCACCCTTCAGAGCTACTCTATTTCCCCTTTCAGACATTTTCCCCAAGCTGATAATATTACTACAAAGACTTGGAATATAATATACCTCATGTAAGATACGCTCCTCCCCGTTCTTGCACCTGAGAGTGATTGAACCTTTTCCTTTAATTTACACCGTCGAGCCATCTGCAAAGCGTACCATGCCACTAATTCCTTCATTTAGTTCAGAAAACTTCGACTTGTATCCCGTCATATGATTATTTACACCATTATCAAGATATCATATAATGGACTCCGCTTATTTTTTTATCACAGTTGGTCGAGAGTGCATGAATTACCTGTTTTCCTTTAAGCAACATTATATCTCCTTCTTCTTTGTCACATTTGGCCAATAACAAAGCCGTTTCTTCGTCCTCCACTTGTGTAATATTCACCTCCTGCCTTTGCTCTCTGTGCTTCTTCGGTTTCTACCCACGGCTGTGAAGTGTCCATATATCCCATAATTATAACATTGAACTCTGCTTTTGTCTCGAGCTCCTCTTCTTCTCTGGCTTCCTCCTGTTTCATTGTCATTTCTGTTCGCTTTCTGCCACTCCTCCTTGGTAAGTGACAACTTCTTGTCTTCACTTTCACTACTGATCCATTCATCTTTGGTACGGAGTAGTTGACTCCCATTTGCTTCAGTTTTTACTTTCAATCTTTCTTCATGTGCTTTCAGAGAAGCAGCTGCTTCTTCCACCATCATCTTGTCCAAATCCCCGAATTGTTCAATAGTGGACGTGATCTGAAGGAATTTTGGTGGCACTGATCTAAGTAATTTTTCTACTACATAAGATTCAGACACTTCTTCTCCCAATACCCTTATATTGGTTACCAGCCCATTTAGCCTCATAAAAAAGTCATCTATTAGCTCACTTTCTTTCATACTAAGTGATTCAAAATTTGCCTTCATCGTTGTATCATGGCCGTCTTGACACGATCAACTCCTTGACATATTATTTCGAGTGCATCTCATGCCTCCTTGGATGTCTTTTTTGCTGCGAGAGAGTGCAACATTTCTTCTGGTATAACATGGTATATCATAGCCAAAGCTCCCTTATCCACTCTATCGTCGATTGCTACACTGGGATCGCTAGGTTCCACTGCATCTCACACCCCATGCGCTTGCATGAACACCATCATTTTTATCGCCTAACCTGTGTAATTTTCCTTTTTTAGCGTTGGGTAATTCAGTCCAAACGAGCCATTCTTCACTTTGCTTGTCTCCGACGTTGTCATCGTTGGCATGTACTTTAGCATTCACCTTGCACCACTCTCTGATACCAAATCTAGGATTCTTACCTGCAATCTTATATGTATTTAAAGTGTATAATATATAAAACTGAGAAAAGAATGTAAACACACATTATATGCACGTCCAAGTCCCACAGTTTATTAATGACTCTGATCAAAGATATAAAGACTTACAAACGTTAAAATGCTAGAAAGTTGGAACAGAAAAGGAAAACTCCCGGAGCACTACTACCACTACACTCGATCCTATAAAAATCAACTGCTAGCACGACTCGGTCTCACACGACCAATTCAATGGCTAAGACTTTCAGACAAACTAAAACAGATAATTTATTTATAACAAAATTCAGATTAAAAGCTAACATTTCTCACAGCTTCTTGTAAAATGGTGAGGTTTTTGGAGAGATTATTCGTCAACTGCGACTCCAACAAGGGGATCCTATTTTTCCTTGTATTTTTATGTGTAGAAGGGTTGAGTAAGGAAAAACGAGGATGTGGGATTGATTCATGAGTGTGTTATTGCTCGAGATGCTCATACTATATCTCACCTTTTGTTCCTAAATGACTCTTACTTTTTCTTTGATGCATTAGAGGTGGACGCCTTCACTATAAAGAGATTATGTGTAGGTATGAACTTTTGTCACGCAAAAATGCTATCAATTTTAACAAGTTCATCATTGGTTTTACTCTAAATACGGGAATAGAGGTAGCAAAGATTACACTTTAATAAAATAAGATAATAATTCTAAAGAGTAATCAGTAAATTTAACAAATATTTTTATTTTTTAAAAGAGAGAGAAGATAGAACATTCACATCAGAAGGTAGGCAAAGAGTACAAAAATGTGTCTATTTATAAATTTGACTAACATGATAAATAAGGAAAATTTAAAATCTAAACAGCCCTATAAAATGATTATGGATTGTTACTCATAATTTCAAACATTAAAAACAAACATTAAAGAGATTCATATGAAGAGGTGTAGATGGTATAAAAGAATAATAATTTGCCAATGGATGAGTAGGGAAAAAAGAGATAATTTTAACATAAGGGAATAGGACAAGAATTCACACCAGGGGATATACACAAAAAACTTTAACTAAAAGGGTAACAATTTATAATTCTATGCACCATTACCTTTAAAAATATATAATAATTAAAAAAGAGAGGGTAAAGAATAAGAAATTACTAATCAAGAACTAAAAACATATGGGCAATATGTGCAACAATTATACCCCTTTGTATAAGAAGCTAAAGAACAAATTAATAATTATATGTTTGGGGAGAAGTTAGCCAAATAAACTGGTGAACTATATCCATGATCACATGTAGTTTATACAACTAAGATAAGCTATTAGTAAAATTGAACAAATATAATATTTACTCACCATAGAAATGATAGTAAGATTTATTAATAAATAAAAATACATACTATTATTATTTCACAGTAACTATAACTTTATTTGCATAACTAATTAATAGAAGTTACATGTGTGCTGCTTTATAAAGAAAAGCCATTATCACATCTAATTTAAAATAACTAACCCTTAACAAGAAATACATGAATACATGACTAATAATTTAGTTAACTAATAGTATAATACACACATTTTTGTATAGAAACTTGTCAATAAATTTCTGGCTTTTATCCATTTGAGTCAACTATTAATGGTAATTTGTTATTATGCATCTCATAGTTATATTACTTTTAAATTATTATTATATAACCAAATTCAATAATCAATAATTAAATTCAATAATTATTACTGCCCATAATTGTTTTTTTATAAAAGTGAACTTAGACCAAAATATAAATGTACACACTAATTCATTTGGTACAAGAATGCAAAGTAAATATATTTTATTAGAAACATTTACTAGATCAAAAACTTCAAGTTTTGTATTAATTAAAAATTGTGAAATTAAATATATAAGTAAAAATCATATTAAAAATACTTACTAGTTAATACTAGTGTCAAGTGTTGAAAATCGTTTAAAAATAGTGGGCAAGAGTTGTATATTTATCATTGAATTATAAGCAAATCAATGAATGCACACATTCACTTAAAAATAAATTAGTAACGAATTTCATGTACCAAAATTTAGATTGGAGTTTAAAGGTAATACCTTTCAATTAATATTAATAACAATTAATAACAATTAATAATAATAATTATTATTATTATTATTATTATTGTTAATATTATTAAGATTAGAAGTAATTCATCTTAGACTTTTTTCAATTTTATATAAGATTAAAAATTTAAGTTAGTTTAATTTCTAAATTTATAACTGTAAGCACTAAAATCAATCTATGTAGTTATTTTTAAGATGACAGGTAAAGTAAGATGGGAGATAATATGTTTTGAGAGTATTCAAATTTTATATGTTACATAAAATATAAATGTAATCAAAATTTAATTCTCTACAAGATATCATGTGTTAGTATAATAAAATGCTTTAGTGGGAATTTAAGTTACAAAAATGTAACCTCACTTTCATGATTTCATATACTAGCCACAAAAATATTTGTATAAATAAAGGGAAATAAAGAGTAATTCTGTGGTGAGCAAAAAAGAGCAGGGGAAAGAAAATAAAATTACAAAAGCATAACTATAATTTTGTGCAAGAAATTATATATTACCAAAATATGATGCCATGATAAGGTCAAAATACATGTTTTTTATATAAAATGTAAGGCCTTCTATAAGTTTTTACTTTCAAAGTAACGCCACAACCGTTACTAAATGTAATGTCAAACATAAGTTACCAAAACATAACTCTTTTTTGATGGTTATATATAATAGCAAACAAGCACATGATTAAAAAACTACATACAACTATTTTGTAATCATTCCTCTGAGAAAGATGCTTAGAAAGATGCTTTGATAGGAAATGTTAACAGAGATTATTTGGTGAGTAAGCGGAGACCCTTGAGAGCAAGAAGAAGAAAAGGTTATCATCTTTTGTAAAATATATGTTTATATTTATTGTTCTTTTTCATCTATAAGATGTGCTAAATTGTTTCATGTCATGTATTTTTACACAGAAAATGCAATTATATATAAATCTGATAAACAATGAAGAAAATGCTCCGAGTACTTCAAAGGTATGATCTTCAATTGTTTGATTAACATAACTTAAACAAATATATTGATTTTTAATAGATTACTCACCAAATAACTCACCAAATAAGTGGTTTTATTGATTACATTAGACTTTGTGATTTGACACGTTTTGTGTTTAACTTTGATCTATATTGAAAAATAAATCAATTGAGTGCCAACAATAATAAGTACTTCACATTCTTCTCCATAATAAGTCCGTATATTTGTTTAAAATGGTTTTATCATATGGGTGGCTTATGATTTTATTTTGTGGCTCTATTTTGCTAGGCCTAATTGTGCTGACTACTATGAATTTTTTATGATATGTTGTAGTTAACTTTTGGTTATAGGTCAGCCATGGTGATCCTCGAAACCAAAGGAAAAAAGTTTTTTAAATAGACCTCGATGATTGGACGCAAATCTTATCACCAAGAGATTAATACAACCAATAAGATATTAGAACAAATTATGACAATGCTAAGTTTTATGGCATTATGTCAATTGGTGAAGATGACATACATAAAAGCATTAATTGCATTAAATATAGTGTCTAGTTAACTACCAATCATGTTAATTGGAAACTGAATGACGTTTTCTTTAAATCACATCATGACACAAGTGAAGCTGACACTTTTTGTCCAATTTTCCTATTTTTTTATAAGGGTTTGTAAAGTTCAGTTACAGAGTATTATATAGATTCTTCTTGACTTCGTGCCCATAACATATTTATATTTTAGTCATATAAATGTCGCCTAATATTACTTTTCTTGTATATCGGGATAGGAGTGGGCAGTTTTTCTTTATGTCATTAATATTATGTCACTATAAGGTTTATCATGATAATTTCTCATACTTGTGGATATTAATATTGCATATCTTCTCACATTAGACTCCACCAAGATTTAGAAATGCTGAGAAGTTTTATGAACTATAGAGAAATGACATTAGTGTTGGATGATATCAACTTCTGTGATAAGACCATTCATGCAAGCTACTTAAACAGAGGTTAAATGCAACCTGTTTTTATGTTGCTCCAACTAGGTCAAAACCAATTCTTTTACTTAGATACAGAGTTGTACTTCAACGACATTGATTTTACTAGGCAATCACCTTGACCTAGATTTTATAGAACGTCATCCCATCTTAAAGTCAAAACAAATTCTTTTACTTTGATCACGTTGAACTGTTCCATCTTAAAGTCTTCTTTCAGAGTCTTCATACAAACCATATAACCTGCATATCGAGATACGAATCCTCACTTCATAATTCTTCTAATGATAATACTCAGATTTCTTTCACGAAACGTTGTTGCCTAGTGCAACGGGGCTGGTTCATAGACGATTAAATTTGATCCAGGTTTTTGTATTATATCCTTGAGTACATTATTAAACTTGCAACAACTTTATTGTTTCGAACATTGCATGTAAATAACGAATTGTACTTTCACTAGAATATTTTCCTGTTTTCAAACAACGTCTTTATTGTTACTACAATTATCATCTAGAGAGAGGTTATTGCAGTTATGACAAAAAGATGTAAATGGGATGAGGTTGATGGGAGAGATAAATATATATTATTGTGTACATGGGAGAGACGAGTACATATCATTGCGTACATTAATATTAAATATATACTTTATTGTGGTTACCACATTTGGTGGTTATTATTAGGGTAATAAACTAATAAAAAGTTTACTAGGTCAAGATATATCCAAAAATGTATATATCAATTATTTTCGCTTATTATAAGTGGCAATATATCTAATAAATATCCATATTTTAATTATTATAAAAATATTGTTGGTTGTCATCAAATCCAATATTTTTCTTCAAAACCTATCAATGATATTTGATCAAACAATTAGCTAACATATACCATATGTCACATCAGTACCATTATTTAGGTGCAACATAAAAATTAAAGAATTAAATATTAAAAAAGATGTCAACTAAAAAATGTATGCATTAAGGATGCATGTATGTCATAACCATTCCTTTCACTTATTAAATAACTTGTATATACTCATGGCATACTTTAATTATTAAATTTAAACGGTTCAAATGAGTTCAAATTCACAAAAATATAATAAAATAAGGAGTTTACATGTATATAAGTACAATACGAAATTTTAATAACAATAAATATTGAATGACACATCAATAATATTTAAATGTGAAAAACCACAAATATTTTTAAAGCAACTGTCATTATTGGCCTCGGCCATGAAAAACAAGGAATATCATGTGCCACGCAGCAAAAAATATTCCTTACATAAGATTCATAACAATTAGAGTTAAAGTAACAATAAGTGGTTCAATTTAGAACATGCGTGTACATTGCAGCTTTATAAAGCTAGTTATATTAAAATAATGAATAAACATGTCCATTATAATTAGATTAGAGCGGCCTTATAAAGCTAGTTATTTTAAAATAATGGGTAAACATGTCCATTACAATTAGATTAGAGTTAAAGTAACAATAACGTGTTCAATTTAGAACATGCGTGTGCATTGCACCGTTATAAAGCTAGTTATATTAAAATAATGAATAAACATGTCCAGTACAATTAGCATCATCAATTTACTGCCCATAATTATTTTTTTTAAAGTGAACCTAGACAAAAATATAAATATATACCACAATTCATTTGGTGCAAGTGCCCAAGGTAAATATATTTTATTAGAAACATTTACTAGATCACAAACTCCAAGTTTTGTATTGATACAAAATTGTGAAATGAAATATATAACTAAAATCATATTAAAAATCCTTACAAGATAATATCCAATCTAAATAATAGTGTCCATGTATAAACAAATCAATGAATTACATGCATGAAGGTAGACACTCACTTAAAAATAGATTAGTAACAAATTTCATGTACCAAAATTTAGATTCGAGTTTATATGTCATATCTTTCAATTAATAATAATAATAATAATAATAATAATAATAATAATAATAATAATAATAATAATAATAATAATAATAATAATAATTAATATTATTGTGAATATTATTAAGAGTAGAAGTAATTCTGCATAGAATTTTTGCAATTTAATATAAAATTAAAAAATTTACATTAGTTAAATTTCTAAAATTATTACTTTAAGTACTAAAATCAATTTGTGTAGTCATTTTTAAGATGAAAAGTAAAGTAAGACCCCACATAATATTGTTTCACTATATACAAATTTTAGATGTTACATAAAATATAAATGTAATTAAAATTTAATTTTGTATAAGATATTATGTGTTAGTATGATTAAACGCTTTAGTGAGAATTTAAGTTACCAAAATGTAACCTCATTTTCAGGAATTCATATACTAGCTGCCAAAATATTGTACAAATAAATAGAAATCATGTTTTTACAAAAAAAAATATAATTTTGTGCAAGAAATTATATATTATAAAAATATGATGTAATGATAAGGTCAATATATATATTTTTTATATAAAACTTAAGGCCTTCTACAGGTTTTTACTTTCAAAGTAATGCCCGAATAATTGTTACTAAATGTCATATCAAAAATAAGTTACCGACACATAAAGTTTTTTTGATGGTTATATTCCACCAAGCACATGATTAAAAAACTGCATTCAACCCTTTAGTAATCATACTTCTCAGAAAGATGCTTAGAAAGATGTTTTAATGGGAAATGTTAACAGAGATTATTTGGTGAGCCAGAAGAAGAAGAAAAGGTTATCATCTTTAAAAATATATGTGTGTTTACATTTAGTGTTTTTTTCATGGCTAAATTATGTCATGTTATGCAATTATAAATTTGATAAACAACAAGCTTTATACCTGTGCCGGCTATTTGTAAATTGTTATTATCAATATTTTAATTTTAATTTTATTTATTTTTAAATAATTTAATATTATTCTTATTAAATTTAACTTTAGTTAATTTTATAAATTAAAATTAATAATGTATCATATAATATACGTATTATATTTTACTTTATGTTTTGATTTCAAAATAATAATTTTTATTAATATTTTTAAATAAGTTTGTCTATAGTTGTATCTCATATATTTATTTATCTTTTTAATTATTTCATTTTTCCTAAAATATGATCTTAATAAAAACCAAAAGGAACAAACGATTTTCAAATAGAACGGGTGTGGATGATTCGACGCAGATCTTATCACCAAGAGATGAATACAACCAAGAAGGTTTTAGAAGAAATTATGACAATGCTCAGTTTTCCGGCATCAAGTAAAAGTAAAAAATTGCAATAAATGACTAGGTTAATAACCATCTCATTACGCAATGTCCTCATGTAAATTTTATCAAAAGTCCTGACTAATTGGTTGAAATCTTGTTAGAATTCAATTATCTCGGATAAGCAAAGTGCTTTTGTATACGATCGGTTATTAACGGATAATATTTTGATAGAATATGAAAAAAATCATTACATTCTTAGAAAAACATAGGGCAATCTTGGAATTACATGATTTAAAATTAATTTTTCAAAAGCATATGATATGGTTGAGTGGAGTTTCATCAAAAAAAATGATTATTAAGTTCGGGTTTTATCAAAGATGGATCAACAAAGTCAAGACTTTTGTTGCAAGTGTTTCTTCAAGGATTCTTACCTGCAATCTTATATGTATTTTAAGTGTATAATGTATAAAACTGAGAAAAAATGTAAACACACAGTGTATGCACGTCCAAGACCCACAGTTTATTAATGACTCTAATCAAAGATATAAAGACCTACAAACGTTAAAATGCTAGAAAGTAGAAACAGAAAAGGAAAACTCCTGGAGCACTATTACCACTAGACTCGATCCTATAAAAACTCAATTGTTAGCACGACTCAGTCTCACACGACCAGTTCAATGGCTAAGACTTTCAGATAAACTAAAATAGATAATTTATTGACAACAAATTCAGATTAAAAGCTAACATTCTCCCCCAAAATCTGAATTATGTTAGACCAGATTCTTGACTCCCAACAAGCTCCGCATTCTTTCAAAGACCCATAAGTAATCACCCTTCAGAGCTACTCTATTTCCCCTTTCAGACATTTTCCCCAGGCTGATAATATTACTGCAAAGACTTGAAATATAATATAATTTGCACCATCGAGCCATCTCCAAAGCGTACCATGCCACTGATTCCTTCATTTAGTTCCGAAAACTTCGACTTGTATCCCGTCGTATGATTACTTGCACCATTATCAAGATACCATAGATTGGACTCCACTTAGTTTTTATCACAGTTGGTCGAGAGTGCAGGAATTACATGTTTTTCGTTAAGCAACATTACATCTCCTTCTTCTTTGTCATATTTGGCCAATAACAAAGCCGGTTCTCCATCCTCCATTTGTGTAATATTCACCTCCTGCCTTTGCTCTCTGTTCTTCTTTGGTTTCTACAAACGGCTACGAAGTGTCAATATATCCCATTATTATAATATTGAACTCTGCTTTTGTCTCGAGCTCCTCTTCTTCTCTGGCTTCCTCCTGTTTCATTGTCATTTCTGTTCGCTCTCTGCCACTCCTCCTTGGTAAGTAACAACTTATTGTCTTCACTTTCACTACTGATCCATTCTTCTTCGGTAAGGAGTAGTTGACTCCATTTGCTTCAGTTTTTCCTTTCAATCTTTCTTCATGTGCTTTCAGAGAAGCAACTGCTTCTTCCACAATGATCTTGTCCAAATCGCCGAATTGTTCAATAGTGGATGTGATCTGAAGGAAATTTGGTGGTACTGATCTAAGTAATTTTTTTACTACATTAGATTCAGACACTTCTTCTCCCAATACCCTTATATTGGTTCTCAACCCATTTAGCCTCATACAAAAATCATCTACTAGCTCACTTTCTTTCATACTAAGTGATTCAAAATCTGCCTTCATCATTGTATCCTGGCCGCCTTGACACGATGAGCTCCTTGACACATTATTTTGAGTGCATCCCATGCCTCATTGGATGTCTTTTTTGCTGCGAGAGAGAGCAATATTTCTTCTGGTATAGCATGGTATATCATGGCCAACGCTCCCTTATCCACTCTTTCGTCGATTGCTATACTGGGATCTCTAGGTTCCACTGCATCCCACACCACATGCGCCTGAATGAACACCATCATTTTTATCGCCTAAGTTGTGTAATTTTCCTTTTTTAGAGTTGGGTAATTCAGTCCAAACGAGCCATTCTTCACTTTGCTTGTCTTCGACGTTGTCATCATTGGCATGTACTTTAGCATTCACCTTGCACCACGCTCTGATACCAAATCTAGGATTCTTACCTACAATCTTATACGTATTTTAAGTGTATAATCTATAAAACTGAGAAAATAATATAAACACACAGTACATGCACGTCCAAGACCCACAGTTTATTAATGACTCTGATCAAAGTTATAAAGACTTACAAACGTTAAAATGCTAGAAAGTAGGAACAGAAAAGGAAAACTCCTGGAGCACTACTACCACTACACTTGATCCTATAAAAACTCAACTGCTAGCACGACTCGGTCTCACACAACCAGTTCAATGGCTAAGACTTTCAGACAAACTAAAACTAGATAATTTATTACTAAAAAAATTCAGATTAAAAGCTAACATTTCTCACAGCTTCTTGTAAAATGGTGAGGTTTTTGGAGAGATTATTCCTCAACTGCGCCTCCAATAAGGGGATCCTATTTTTCCTTGTATTTTTATTTGTAGAGGGGTTGAGTAAGGAAAAACGGGGATGTGGGATTGATTCATGAGTGTGTTATTTCTCGAGATGCTCACCCTATATCTCAGCTTTTGTTCCTAAATGACGGTTACTTTTTCTTTGATGCATCAGAGGTGGAGGCCTTCACTATAAAGAAATTATGTGTAAGTATAAACTTATGTCAGGGAAAACTGCTGTCAATTTTAAAAAGTCCATCATTGGTTTTACTCTAAATAGGGGAATAGAGGTAGCAAAGATTACAATTTAACAAAATAAGATAATAATTCTAAAGAGTAATCAATAAATTTAACAAATATTTTTATTTTTTAAAAGAGAGAGAAGATAGAACATTCACATCAGAAGGTAAGAAAAGAGTACAGAAAGGTGTCTATTTATAAATTTGACTAACAAGATAAATAAGGAAAATTTAAAATCTAAACAACCCTATAAAATGATTATGAATTGGTACTCATAATTTCAAACATTAAAAACAAATAGTAAAGAGATTCATATAAAGAGGTGTAGATGGTATACAAGAATAATAATTTTGCCAATGGATGAATAGGGAAAAAGAGTTAATTTTAACATAAGGTAAGAGGACAAGAATTCACATCAGGAGATACTCACAAAAAACTTTAACTAAAAGGGTAACAATTTAAAATTCTATGCACCACTACATTTAAAAAATATATAATAATTAAAATAGAGAAGGTAAAGAATAAGAAATTACTAATCAAGAACTAAAAACATATGGGCAATATATGCAACAATTGTACCCCTTTGTATAAGAAGCTAAAGAACAAATTAATAATTATATGTTTGGGGAGAAGTTAGCCAAATATACTGGTGAACCATATCCATGGTCACATGTATTTATACATCTAAGATAAGCTATTAGTAAACTTGAACCAATGTAATATTTACTCACCATAGAAATGATAGTAAGATTTATTAATAAATAAAAATATATACTATTATTATTTCACAGTTTTAAAAATACCTTACCAAACTATAACTTAATTTGCATAACTAATTAATAGAAGTTACATGTGTGGTGCTTTATAAAGCAAAGCCATTATCACATCTAATTTAAAATAAATAAACCTTAACAACAAATACATGAATGCATGACTAATAATTTAGTTAACTAATTGTGTAATGAACACATTTTGGTTTAGAGACTTGTCAATAAATTTCTGGCATTTATCCATTTGAGTCAACTATTAATGGTAATTTGTTATTATGCATCTTATAGTTATATTATATTTGAATTATTATTATATAACCAAATTCAATAATTAATAATTTTTTCATAAATATATTCTATCTCAGCAAGTAACCGTGTTATTTGAGTACTCTAGTTAGATACCCAGTTGTAACAACATTAAAAACAAGAAATTATCTCATAAAATGATTTTTGTGGTTTGTATTGTACAATCAAATTTAACTTTGACATTTTTATTTTGTTTTTATATAATAGTCTTTTTTTCACTTTATCTCGTATTTGTATAGTAAATTTAATATATGTTATGTATTTCTATCTCATGTTATATTATATTATATAGTTATATTGTGTCTACATTTTATTTTATATATAGTTTTTTGTAATTTTATGTATTCTCTTTTCATAAATATAATTTAAAATGAGTTTTATAAATTTTCAATATTTTTTTGTGTAAAATAATTTTTGTTTTTTTAATTTTATTATGTGTGGTTAATAACATTTTTAGAATGTTGTCACATGTTCTACAATTTTGTATTCTAAAATTTTCTATATTTTGTAATTTTTATTAAATAATATAAAAAAATAATGTCTCATCCATTTTTACCTGTGATTTATGTATGATTTTTGTGTTCTTTATCAACAGTGTTCTATAACTTTTGTAGGTTTTTCAATTTTTTGTACTGTGTTGTATATTTTTTTTGTTCCTAAATTAATTTTTAGTTAATATGTGTTCCCTAAAAAACTAAAACTAATGTCATAATTGTGTACGTGTCATATGTAGATTAAAAAAAGGGGGGTGTACGTAAAATTTGTGAGTGTAGGCATATATAGTTAAGAGAGCATGAGAAATCTTAGAGCACTCCTTTTAATCCAATGGCTTAAATACATATGTATATTTATATACCTAAATTATTATTATATATTTGATCATAAATACATATATATTTTCAACAAAAATTTTTAGTACAAATGATTTAGACTTTCATTTCATCATTCATTCATTCATTCATAATTTTGTAGTAATTATGTATACATGAATACAAACATTAATAAATATATATTCATATATAATTACTCACATACAATTTATGCGTATATAATATTTTTTTAAGTGGTTAACTTTTTTTGGTGTTTTTAACTTAAGTTTAAAATTTAAATACGAGAATATATACATTATAACTATCAAAGTAGTAATTTAAACAAATGAATAACACATGATAATTAAATATAAATGTCGATATTCTATAATTTTTAATTTTACTTAAACCTCAAAAAAATACTTAATTTAATTATATTTATATTTGAATATGAAATACCCGGATTTTTTTAGACAATAATATATACTTAAATATCAAACTAAAACTACAAATTTTATTCATGTTTCGAATAAGTCTCAAATAAGCATAAGCAATTTTTTAATCCCAAACATAAATTGCATTATATAGCAAATCTTCACAGAGTTCAATATGAACATAATCACTAAAATATTATTCGAAACTAAGCTAGTCCTTGTGCCAAAAGCTTAGTATCTCAAAATTTTGTAAGTAATTAACGAAAGAGCCCAGCAAGAGCCCAGCTCGGGCCATAAATACCTGGTGACACAGATTTATAATTTCCCTTACTAATTACTAAGGTATCATTAGTGTAAGCACTCGCACTCTCTAAATATAAAAGCTCTTCCGGAACTATATGCACAAAAATATTTTAAAATAAAGTAAAGTGTCAACAGTTAACTTACCTCAGTCACTTAATGAATCCAAATATAATGCCAAATAATCCTAATTTAAATAGATGAAGCAAAATATAATTAATATATAATACCAATTATTTTAAGAATGATATGTATATAAGATGAGGCATAGTAACTGTGTCCACACATAATATATTCTTAGTGCAAAGGTCAGATAAAATTATACAACCCTTATACTAAATGTTCATCGGGACAATAAGGGAAAAATAAATAAATAAAACATGTAAGTAAACTTCTTATACTTATAAATATTAATATATACTTATGTATACAAAAATATATATAACTTATCAAAAACACAATATTTGCATAATCACATTATTCCTGAAATATAATAATAATAATAATAATAATAATAATAAAAATAATAATAATAATAATAATAATAATAATAATAATAATAATAATAATAATACATGAGGGACAAGTGCATAAATAATTTAGTGAGAGAGAAAATGTGTAAAGTATCTTAACAACAAATATACCACTCTAGAAAATTCAAATTTTCATAATATGCAAAAACTATTTTAATTATTTAAAACATAAAATTATGAATATACATTTGTAAAAAGAACTTTATCATGTTTATCATGCATAAAATGTAATTACACACAAATATTTATGTACAAAATACTATGACATAACTCATGGGAAATTAATAACTAAAATTTGTTGATGTGATTGCATTAGAAAATAATTACCAAAACTAGCACATAGATAACAAAACTTATAAACACCTATAAACTAACAAGTAAAATAAGGTGTTTAATGCTATGTATGTAGGCAAGGCCTTTAACTATGACACATGGACTTAAATAACATGAAAAGAAATTAGCAGTGTCAAAACATATATACGTTCATATGAGAGCACTTAATTGTGTATACAAGTAGGAGAGTGAAAATGCATGTAATATTATACAATATAGAATGAAGTAGAACCTACCTAGTAGGAGAGTCACTCTACAAAGAGAAAAATAAAACTAGTAAGGATTATATAGAACTATTGGTTGAACTTATTTCCAGATTTACTCTGCCTCCAGTATTTGAAATTCATACCCACTTTCAGTGAACACGTCTTATGAGCACTCCTACTTTTTACCCACTAATAACAACAAACTTAAAATTTAAAACAAAAGATAATTATTATTTTTAAATGTAATTATTTTAATTTTCAAAACATATAACTCTATCAAATAAATTTTATAATTTACAAGAACAATTAATATCAATATATATAATACAAAATATTTTAATATAAAAATCTCTGATATTACATTCTACCCACCTTAAAAAAATTTGGTCCCAAAATTTAAACATGCAAAAAATATTTAAATATATCAAAAATATTTCAGTGTCAAGAAACACAAACCAAAAATAGAAGTAGTTTTTTTTATAACACACCCATCTAAACTCACACGCCATGGCATGCTCATACCTCACAACTTAGGTCAAGCCTCAATACTCACACGTCAAGCCCATTCTAAAGTAAGGTAACCTAGGCTCTCAATACCATCTATGCTCTGAATACCAACTCTAATACCCAGACTTTTTTTAAACAATAAATTATACTTAAATATCGAACTAAAACTACAAATTTTTTTAATGCTTAGAATAAGTCTCATATAAGCCTACACAATTTTTTATTTCCAAACATAAATAGCATTATATAGCAAATTTTGAGAGACGCGCCTCCAATACAAAAATAATCATTAAACATTATTTCAAAGCAAGCACAAATCAAGTCCAAAGATGTGCCAAAAGCTAAGCACGTGAAAGCAATGAGCCAAAGAGCCGAGCAAGAAAATAATTCTACACTAGTGGATCAAGTATCTAAATTTTATAAAACCAAAATTATTATCCGATAACCCATATGACATAAAATATAACTTAATTCTGCAGCTGGCTAAGACCATAAATAACTAGTGACACAGTATCAAAAGTTCATAATTTCTGTCAATAATGCCCTTACTAAGGTGTTATAAGTTTGTGCACTCGCGAAACCATCATAATTAGCACTCCGTACTTAGGTATGAAAGACTAGTTCCAGAACTACAAGCAATTACTAATTGGTTCACAAGTTAGAAGGAATCCTTGTATCTAAACACTGTACTCGATCCAAAAATTTTTATATAAAAATTGTACAAAAATATTTTAAATATTTTAAAATAAATTAAAGTGTGAAGAGTTAAGTTAACTCAGTCACTTCAATGAAACAAAATATAAGTGCCAAATAAATCCTAATTTAAATAGATGAAACACAATATTTTCAAAATCACATTATTCCTAAAATATAATATTAATAATAATAATAATAATCATAATAGTACATGAGGGATAAGTTAATAAATCATTTAGTGAGAGAGAAAAGGTGTAAAATATCTTAACAACGAGTATACCATGTGATTTCGAGTCTAAAACTAATTCCAGCAAATTCAAATTTTCACAATATGCAAAAACTATGTTTAATTATTTACAACATAAAAATATGAATGTACATTTGTAAAAATAACTATCTCATGTTTAGCTTGCATAAAATGTAATTACACTCAAATATTTACTTACAAAATACTATGACATAACTCATGTGAAATTAATAACTAAAATTTGTTGATGTGATTACATTAGAAAATAATTACCAAAATTAGCAGATAGATAAAAAAAACTTATAAACACCTATAAAATTAAAATAAAATAAGGTGTTTAATGATAGCTATGTAGGCATGGCCTTTAACAATGGCACATACACTTAAATAGCATGGAAAGAAATTAGGAGTGTCAAAACATATATACATGAAACAGGGGAGCATTTAATTGTATATACAAGTCACATAGTAAAACATGCATGTAATATTATAAAATATAGAATGAAGTAGAACGGACCTAGTACGAGAGTCAGTGTACAAAGAGAAAAATAAAACTAGTAAGGATTATATAGAAGAGAAAACGGGGCCTGAGGACAATCTGAAGGTTGTCCCCTAAGGTTATAAAAATACGACGTCATTCAATATATACATATGTTTCATCAATTAATTCATAAACACGTCTCTAACCTCACGTCCCTCCCTCCCTCAAAATCCAAAACTGTACTCCCTTAAAATCCAAATTCACCAATCATGTCTTAGTCCAATCCTAAAATTAGAATTTTTTGCATTAAATGAATGGAGAACGATGAACATAGTCGGTGTATATACGAGCCTGAGGAAAAATAACAGTTATCAGATTATGAAGATTATGAAGATGAATCACAAACAGGTTCTATCACGGATGAAGGCTGTCGTGTTGATACATAAGTGCCTCGAATTGGTATGGAATTTCTTACTAGTGAAGTAGATTACGATTTTTATAAGATTTTTTTTTTTGAAACAAGGATTTTCTACATGAACATATTCATCTACTAAATTCAAAGATGGTACGGTTGTAAAGAGATATTTTGTGTGTAACAAAAAGGGCTTTAAAGGGCCTGATAAACGAGAGTTGGGGAGGGAAGTAAAACGAAAGAGAGAAACAAGAGAATTTTGTAAGGCTCATATGAATATTCATCAAACTAATGGAGGAACTTGGTGTATTAGCAGTTTTTATAAAACACATACACATCTAATGATTGATTCTCCAAAAAAGAAGGTGCATTTACGTTCACATCATAAATTATGTGACGAAGAACATACCAAGATGACCATAGAAGAATATCATAGATGTGGAATTGGGCCGGCTAAAATTTCTCGTTTGCTGAATGGATCTGGTCAGCCATCAAATAAAATTACTCTAAAACAAGTTAGTGATCATCTGAGAATTAGCCGAAAAAGTAACATTGGGAGAAAGTGTGGTGTAGTTATAAAAAAGTTTTTGGAGAGAAAAGCACAAGATTCTCAATTTTATTATGCAATAGATATTGATGAGAATCATGTTTGTAAAAGCATTTTATGGGCAGATGGAAGAGCGAGGAATTATGATGTTTTTAAGACGTTTGTTTCTTTTTGGTTTTTCAGACTATGTTTTTGCTGGGTGTGTTGGTGTTTGAACTTAGTTTTTGATGGATGGTGTCTTTGTGTGTTTAACTGATATATTTCCTGGATTGAATTGATTATGTGTTTTTGTTTTTAATAACTGGACATCCTGGTTTATGGATGGGTTGTTATGTGTTGTTATGTGTTAAATATTTATCTCGTGTTTGAGACTGTCTCTTTTATGCATATTGATCTCGTGTCTCATTCAGTCTTTAGTTGTCTCATTCTCATATTGATTGCAAACTGCAATATATTCTGTTAGTTCTAACTTTGTTTTACAGGCCTTTAGTGTTTTTGATAGGGGGAGCATTTATGCTTTCTTTGTCATCATCATAAAAGGGGGAAAATGTTAGATGTTCAGGTTTATGATGATTTCCAGATTGCAGATAAACAGAAGATAAACAGAATGCAAGTAACCGAGATTCAAGCATTGCAGTTTTTTCAGATTTTCCAGGAGACTATTTCTCAGGTTTAGGTTTGTTAGGGTTTTGTGTAAATTTTGTTTATCTGGATAAACCTTATCTCAAACAAACTCACCACCTTATCTTATGAATCAAGTTTAAATATCTCAAGCCTTATCTTTACTTGATTTATTTCTTTCAAACGTACTAACAGATTAGTTTCAAAGATTCATTCAAAATATTTTCAAACAAACTTATCTTCCAACCTTATCTTGTGTTTAAAAATAAATCTGTTAGAACATTGCCTATAAATACAACTCTTCATTTCAGATTTGAAGCTAACACTTTCACGAGAATCTTTCATCATCTGAAATCATTTTCTTGTTTCATACCCGAGATATTCATATCCAGAAAAACAAGAAACTTAGTTTGAGTTGTAAAATTTCATATTATATTCTTGTAACTGAATCGTGTATTATATCACTTGTCCCGGGTTGTGGGAGGTTGATTACAACAGGAAGGCCAAGTTGCTTTGTGCTAGGTAGCTGTGTGCTAGGGAAAGGGTTCTTTCAAGTGGGCCAAGTTTGTAATAAAGGAAAGTTTGTAAGTACTTTGTTTTAAGTGGATATAATACATTCTCTATGCTAGTTGGCATGGGGACTTGGATGTAGGCCATAGACTAGGTGTAGGGGCCGAACCAAGTGAAAACTCTTGGTGTTCTGCATTGTTTGATTTCTTTATTACTGCATTTATATTTCAGTATTTTACTTTCTGCAGTTAAAAGAGACTGTCCCATACCCTGTCTCATTTGTAAAGGGACTGTCCCATTTGCATAAGAGACTGTCCCATTCGCCTTGACAGTTAGAATATTATTTTATCTATCGAGCCATCGAATTTCAATGTAAACTTAGGAAAATAGGTTATATAGTGGCAAAAAAATGTTGAAATATATGTAATTATTACAAATTAACACAAAGGCCTAGTAAACTTTTGATAATTATGAAATACATGTGATAAGTATGTCTTGCAGAATGGTTACATATAATTTAACTTAGACCAATGTAATTTTCAATTTAACATATTACATAAAATTAAAATTTTGATCTTCAATTTTTTGATTAACATAGCTTAGAAGTATACATTGATATTTAGTAGATTACTCACCAAATAACAGGTTTTTTATTGATTTCATTAGACTTTATGATTTGACTCGTTTTCTGTTTAACTTTGATATATATTTGAAAAATAAATCAATTGAGTGCCAACAGTAGTAAGTACTTCACATTCTTCTCTATAATAAGTCCCTATTTTTGTTTAAGATGATTTTATGATATGGGTGGGTTATGGTTTTATTTTATAGCTCTATTTTGCTAGGCCTGATTGTGCTCACAACTATAAATTTTTTCTGAGGTGGTGTAGTTAACTTCTCGTTGTAGGTCATGGTTGTAGGTCAGCCGTAGTGATCCTCGAAACCAAAGGACCAAAAGATTTTCAAATAGAACCGGTGTGGATGATTGGACGCAGATCTTATCACCGAGAGATGAATACAACCAAGAAGGGTTTAGAAGATATTATGACAATGCTAAGTTTTCTCGCATCAAGTAAAAGTAAAAAATTGCAATAAATGACTAGGTTAATAACTATCTCATTATGCAATGTCCTCATGCAAATTTTATCAAAAGTCCTGACTAATTGGTTGAGATCTTGTTTGAATTCAATTATCTCGGATAACTAAAGTGCTTTTGTATACGATCGGTAATTAATAAATAATGTTTTGATAGATTATGAAAAAAATAATTACATTCTTAGAAAAACATGGGAAAATCTAGGAATTACATGATTTAAAATTAATTTTTCAAAAGCATATGATATGGTTGAGTGGAGTTTCATCAAAAAAATGATTATAAAGTTCGGGTTTTATCAAAGATGGATCAACAAAGTCAAGACTTTTGTTCCAAGTGTTTCTTCAAGGATTCTTACCTACAATCTTATATGTATTTTAAGTGTATAATATATAAAATTGAGAAAAAATGTAAACACACAGTATATGGACGTGACACAGTTTAATAATGACTCTAATCAAAGATAGAAAGACCTACAAACGTTAAAATGCTAGAAAGTAGGAACAGAAAAGGAAAACTCCTGGAGCACTACTACCACTAGACTCGATCCTATAAAAACTCAACTGCTAGCACGACTCAATCTCACATGACCAGTTCAATGGCTAAGACTTTCAGATAAACTAAAACAGATAATTTATTAACAACAAAATTCATATTAAAAGCTAACATTCTCCCCATAATCTGAATTATGTTACACCAGATTCTTGACTCCCAACAAGCTCCGCGTTCTTTCAAAGACCCATAAGTAATCACCCTTCAGAGCTACTCTATTTCCCCTTTCAGACATTTTCCCCAAGCTGATAATATTACTACAAAGACTTGGAATATAATATACCTCATGTAAGATACGCTCCTCCCCGTTCTTGCACCTGAGAGTGATTGAACCTTTTCCTTTAATTTACACCGTCGAGCCATCTGCAAAGCGTACCATGCCACTAATTCCTTCATTTAGTTCAGAAAACTTCGACTTGTATCCCGTCATATGATTATTTACACCATTATCAAGATATCATATAATGGACTCCGCTTATTTTTTTATCACAGTTGGTCGAGAGTGCATGAATTACCTGTTTTTCTTTAAGCAACATTATATCTCCTTCTTCTTTGTCACATTTGGCCAATAACAAAGCCGTTTCTTCGTCCTCCACTTGTGTAATATTCACCTCCTGCCTTTGCTCTCTGTGCTTCTTCGGTTTCTACCCACGGCTGTGAAGTGTCCATATATCCCATAATTATAACATTGAACTCTGCTTTTGTCTCGAGCTCCTCTTCTTCTATGGCTTCCTCCTGTTTCATTGTCATTTCTGTTCGCTCTCTGCCACTCCTCCTTGGTAAGTGACAACTTCTTGTCTTCACTTTCACTACTGATCCATTCATCTTTGGTACGGAGTAGTTGACTCCCATTTGCTTCAGTTTTTACTTTCAATCTTTCTTCATGTGCTTTCAGAGAAGCAGCTGCTTCTTCCACCATCATCTTGTCCAAATCCCCGAATTGTTCAATAGTGGACGTGATCTGAAGGAATTTTGGTGGCACTGATCTAAGTAATTTTTCTACTACATAAGATTCAGACACTTCTTCTCCCAATACCCTTATATTGGTTACCAGCCCATTTAGCCTCATAAAAAAGTCATCTATTAGCTCACTTTCTTTCATACTAAGTGATTCAAAATTTGCCTTCATCGTTGTATCATGGCCGTCTTGACACGATCAACTCCTTGACATATTATTTCGAGTGCATCTCATGCCTCCTTGGATGTCTTTTTTGCTGCGAGAGAGTGCAACATTTCTTCTGGTATAACATGGTATATCATAGCCAAAGCTCCCTTATCCACTCTATCGTCGATTGCTACACTGGGATCGCTAGGTTCCACTGCATCTCACACCCCATGCGCTTGCATGAACACCATCATTTTTATCGCCTAACCTGTGTAATTTTCCTTTTTTAGCGTTGGGTAATTCAGTCCAAACGAGCCATTCTTCACTTTGCTTGTCTCCGACGTTGTCATCGTTGGCATGTACTTTAGCATTCACCTTGCACCACTCTCTGATACCAAATCTAGGATTCTTACCTGCAATCTTATATGTATTTAAAGTGTATAATATATAAAACTGAGAAAAGAATGTAAACACACATTATATGCACGTCCAAGTCCCACAGTTTATTAATGACTCTGATCAAAGATATAAAGACTTACAAACGTTAAAATGCTAGAAAGTTGGAACAGAAAAGGAAAACTCCCGGAGCACTACTACCACTACACTCGATCCTATAAAAATCAACTGCTAGCACGACTCGGTCTCACACGACCAATTCAATGGCTAAGACTTTCAGACAAACTAAAACAGATAATTTATTTATAACAAAATTCAGATTAAAAGCTAACATTTCTCACAGCTTCTTGTAAAATGGTGAGGTTTTGGAGAGATTATTCGTCAACTGCGACTCCAACAAGGGGATCCTATTTTTCCTTGTATTTTTATGTGTAGAAGGGTTGAGTAAGGAAAAACGAGGATGTGGGATTGATTCATGAGTGTGTTATTGCTCGAGATGCTCACACTATATCTCACCTTTTGTTCCTAAATGACTCTTACTTTTTCTTTGATGCATTAGAGGTGGACGCCTTCACTATAAAGAGATTATGTGTAGGTATGAACTTTTATCACGCAAAAATGCTATCAATTTTAACAAGTTCATCATTGGTTTTACTCTAAATACGGGAATAGAGGTAGCAAAGATTACACTTTAATAAAATAAGATAATAATTCTAAAGAGTAATCAATAAATTTAACAAATATTTTTATTTTTTAAAAGAGAGAGAAGATAGAACATTCACATCAGAAGGTAGGCAAAGAGTACAAAAATGTGTCTATTTATAAATTTGACTAACAAGATAAATAAGGAAAATTTAAAATCTAAACAGCCCTATAAATGATTATGGATTGTTACTCATAATTTCAAACATTAAAAACAAACATTAAAGAGATTCATATGAAGAGGTGTAGATGGTATAAAAGAATAATAATTTGCCAATGGATGAGTAGGGAAAAAAGAGATAATTTTAACATAAGGGAATAGGACAAGAATTCACACCAGGGGATATACACAAAAAACTTTAACTAAAAGGGTAACAATTTATAATTCTATGCACCATTACCTTTAAAAAATATATAATAATTAAAAAAGAGAGGGTAAAGAATAAGAAATTACTAATCAAGAACTAAAAACATATGGGCAATATGTGCAACAATTGTACCCCTTTGTATAAGAAGCTAAAGAACAAATTAATAATTATATGTTTGGGGAGAAGTTAGCCAAATAAACTGGTGAACTATATCCATGATCACATGTAGTTTATACAACTAAGATAAGCTATTAGTAAAATTGAACAAATATAATATTTACTCACCATAGAAATGATAGTAAGATTTATTAATAAATAAAAATACATACTATTATTATTTCACAGTAACTATAACTTTATTTGCATAACTAATTAATAGAAGTTACATGTGTGCTGCTTTATAAAGAAAAGCCATTATCACATCTAATTTAAAATAACTAACCCTTAACAAGAAATACATGAATACATGACTAATAATTTAGTTAACTAATAGTATAATACACACATTTTTGTATAGAAACTTGTCAATAAATTTCTGGCTTTTATCCATTTGAGTCAACTATTAATGGTAATTTGTTATTATGCATCTCATAGTTATATTACTTTTAAATTATTATTATATAACCAAATTCAATAATCAATAATTAAATTCAATAATTATTACTGACCATAATTGTTTTTTTATAAAAGTGAACTTAGACCAAAATATAAATGTACACACTAATTCATTTGGTACAAGAATGCAAAGTAAATATATTTTATTAGAAACATTTACTAGATCAAAAACTTCAAGTTTTGTATTAATTAAAAATTGTGAAATTAAATATATAAGTAAAAATCATATTAAAAATACTTACTAGTTAATACTAGTGTCAAGTGTTAAAAATCGTTTAAAAATAGTGGGCAAGAGTTGTATATTTATCATTGAATTATAAGCAAATCAATGAATGCACACATTCACTTAAAAATAAATTAGTAACGAATTTCATGTACCAAAATTTAGATTGGAGTTTAAAGGTAATACCTTTCAATTAATATTAATAACAATTAATAACAATTAATAATAATAATAATAATTATTATTATTATTATTGTTAATATTATTAAGATTAGAAGTAATTCATCTTAGACTTTTTTCAATTTTATATAAGATTAAAAATTTAAGTTAGTTTAATTTCTAAATTTATAACTGTAAGCACTAAAATCAATCTATGTAGTTATTTTTAAGATGACAGGTAAAGTAAGATGGGAGATAATATGTTTTGAGAGTATTCAAATTTTATATGTTACATAAAATATAAATGTAATCAAAATTTAATTCTCTACAAGATATCATGTGTTAGTATAATAAAATGCTTTAGTGGGAATTTAAGTTACAAAAATGTAACCTCACTTTCATGATTTCATATACTAGCCACAAAAATATTTGTATAAATAAAGGGAAATAAAGAGTAATTCTGTGGTGAGCAAAAAAGAGCAGGGGAAAGAAAATAAAATTACAAAAGCATAACTATAATTTTGTGCAAGAAATTATATATTACCAAAATATGATGCCATGATAAGGTCAAAATACATGTTTTTTATATAAAATGTAAGGCCTTCTATAAGTTTTTACTTTCAAAGTAACGCCACAACCGTTACTAAATGTAATGTCAAACATAAGTTACCAAACATAACTCTTTTTTGATGGTTATATATAATAGCAAACAAGCACATGATTAAAAAACTACATACAACTATTTTGTAATCATTCCTCTGAGAAAGATGCTTAGAAAGATGCTTTGATAGGAAATGTTAACAGAGATTATTTGGTGAGTAAGCGGAGACCCTTGAGAGCAAGAAGAAGAAAAGGTTATCATCTTTTGTAAAATATATGTTTATATTTATTGTTCTTTTTCATCTATAAGATGTGCTAAATTGTGTCATGTCATGTATTTTTACACAGAAAATGCAATTATATATAAATCTGATAAACAATGAAGAAAATGCTCCGAGTACTTCAAAGGTATGATCTTCAATTATTTGATTAACATAACTTAAACAAATATATTGATTTTTAATAGATTACTCACCAAATAACTCACCAAATAAGTGGTTTTATTGATTACATTAGACTTTGTGATTTGACACGTTTTGTGTTTAACTTTGATCTATATTGAAAAATAAATCAATTGAGTGCCAACAATAATAAGTACTTCACATTCTTCTCCATAATAAGTCCGTATATTTGTTTAAAATGGTTTTATCATATGGGTGGCTTATGATTTTATTTTGTGGCTCTATTTTGCTAGGCCTAATTGTGCTGACTACTATGAATTTTTTATGATATGTTGTAGTTAACTTTTGGTTATAGGTCAGCCATGGTGATCCTCGAAACCAAAGGAAAAAAGTTTTTTAAATAGACCTCGATGATTGGACGCAAATCTTATCACCAAGAGATTAATACAACCAATAAGATATTAGAACAAATTATGACAATGCTAAGTTTTATGGCAGTATGTCAATTGGTGAAGATGACATACATAAAAGCATTAATTGCATTAAATATAGTGTCTAGTTAACTACCAATCATGTTAATTGGAAACTGAATGACGTTTTCTTTAAATCACAACATGACACAAGTGAAGCTGACACTTTTTGTCCAATTTTCCTATTTTTTTATAAGGGTTTGTAAAGTTCAGTTACAGAGTATTATATAGATTCTTCTTGACTTCTTGCCCATAACATAATTATATTTTAGTCATATAAATGTCGCCTAATATTACTTTTCTTGTATATCGGGATAGGAGTGGGCAGTTTTTCTTTATGTCATTAATATTATGTCACTATAAGGTTTATCATGATAATTTCTCATACTTGTGGATATTAATATTGCATATCTTCTCACATTAGACTCCACCAAGATTTAGAAATGCTGAGAAGTTTTATGAACTATAGAGAAATGACATTAGTGTTGGATGATATCAACTTCTGTGATAAGACCATTCATGCAAGCTACTTAAACAGAGGTTAAATGCAACCTGTTTTTATGTTGCTCCAACTAGGTCAAAACCAATTCTTTTACTTAGATACAGAGTTGTACTTCAACGACATTGATTTTACTAGGCAATCACCTTGACCTAGATTTATAGAACGTCAGTCCCATCTTAAAGTCAAAACAAATTCTTTTACTTTGATCACGTTGAACTGTTCCATCTTAAAGTCTTCTTTCAGAGTCTTCATACAAACCATATAACCTGCATATCGAGATACGAATCCTCACTTCATAATTCTTCTAATGATAATACTCAGATTTCTTTCACGAAACGTTGTTGCCTAGTGCAACGGGGCTGGTTCATAGACGATTAAATTTGATCCAGGTTTTTGTATTATATCCTTGAGTACATTGTTAAACTTGCAACAACTTTATTGTTTCGAACATTGCATGTAAATAACGAATTGTACTTTCACTAGAATATTTTCCTGTTTTCAAACAACGTCTTTATTGTTACTACAATTATCATCTAGAGAGAGGTTATTGCAGTTATGACAAAGATGTAAATGGGATGAGGTTGATGGGAGAGATAAATATATATTATTGTGTACATGGGAGAGACAAGTACATATCATTGCGTACATTAATATTAAATATATACTTTATTGTGGTTACCACATTTGGTGGTTATTATTAGGGTAATAAACTAATAAAAAGTTTACTAGGTCAAGATATATCCAAAAATGTATATATCAATTATTTTCGCTTATTATAAGTGGCAATATATCTAATAAATATCCATATTTTAATTATTATAAAAATATTGTTGGTTGTCATCAAATCCAATATTTTTCTTCAAAACCTATCAATGATATTTGATCAAACAATTAGCTAACATATACCATATGTCACATCAGTACCATTATTTAGATGCAACATAAAAATTAAAGAATTAAATATTAAAAAAGATGTCAACTAAAAAATGTATGCATTAAGGATGCATGTATGTCATAACCATTCCTTTCACTTATTAAATAACTTGTATATACTCATGGCATACTTTAATTATTAAATTTAAACGGTTCAAATGAGTTCAAATTCACAAAAATATAATAAAATAAGGAGTTTACATGTATATAAGTACAATACGAAATTTTAATAACAATAAATATTGAATGACACATCAATAATATTTAAATGTGAAAAACCACAAATATTTTTAAAGCAACTGTCATTATTGGCCTCGGCCATGAAAACAAGGAATATCATGTGCCACGCAGCAAAAAATATTCCTTACATAAGATTCATAACAATTAGAGTTAAAGTAACAATAAGTGGTTCAATTTAGAACATGCGTGTACATTGCAGCTTTATAAAGCTAGTTATATTAAAATAATGAATAAACATGTCCATTATAATTAGATTAGAGCGGCCTTATAAAGCTAGTTATTTTAAAATAATGGGTAAACATGTCCATTACAATTAGATTAGAGTTAAAGTAACAATAACGTGTTCAATTTAGAACATGCGTGTGCATTGCACCGTTATAAAGCTAGTTATATTAAAATAATGAATAAACATGTCCAGTACAATTAGCATCATCAATTTACTGCCCATAATTATTTTTTTTAAAGTGAACCTAGACAAAAATATAAATATATACCACAATTCATTTGGTGCAAGTGCCCAAGGTAAATATATTTTATTAGAAATATTTACTAGATCACAAACTCCAAGTTTTGTATTGATACAAAATTGTGAAATGAAATATATAACTAAAATCATATTAAAAATCCTTACAAGATAATATCCAATCTAAATAATAGTGTCCATGTATAAACAAATCAATGAATTACATGCATGAAGGTAGACACTCACTTAAAAATAGATTAGTAACAAATTTCATGTACCAAAATTTAGATTCGAGTTTATATGTCATATCTTTCAATTAATAATAATAATAATAATAATATAATAATAATAATAATAATAATATATAATAATAATAATAATAATAATATTATTGTGAATATTATTAAGAGTAGAAGTAATTCTGCATAGAATTTTTGCAATTTAATATAAAATTAAAAAATTTACATTAGTTAAATTTCTAAAATTATTACTTTAAGTACTAAAATCAATTTGTGTAGTCATTTTTAAGATGAAAAGTAAAGTAAGACCCCACATAATATTGTTTCACTATATACAAATTTTAGATGTTACATAAAATATAAATGTAATTAAAATTTAATTTTGTATAAGATATTATGTGTTAGTATGATTAAACGCTTTAGTGAGAATTTAAGTTACCAAAATGTAACCTCATTTCAGGAATTCATATACTAGCTGCCAAAATATTGTACAAATAAATAGAAATCATGTTTTTACAAAAAAAAATATAATTTTGTGCAAGAAATTATATATTATAAAAATATGATGTAATGATAAGGTCAATATATATATTTTTATATAAAACTTAAGGCCTTCTACAGGTTTTTACTTTCAAGTAATGCCCGAATAATTGTTACTAAATGTCATATCAAAAATAAGTTACCGACACATAAAGTTTTTTTGATGGTTATATTCCACCAAGCACATGATTAAAAAACTGCATTCAACCCTTTAGTAATCATACTTCTCAGAAAGATGCTTAGAAAGATGTTTTAATGGGAAATGTTAACAGAGATTATTTGGTGAGCCAGAAGAAGAAGAAAAGGTTATCATCTTTAAAAATATATGTGTGTTTACATTTAGTGTTTTTTTCATGGCTAAATTATGTCATGTTATGCAATTATAAATTTGATAAACAACAAGCTTTATACCTGTGCCGGCTATTTGTAAATTGTTATTATCAATATTTTAATTTTAATTTTATTTATTTTTAAATAATTTAATATTATTCTTATTAAATTTAACTTTAGTTAATTTTATAAATTAAAATTAATAATGTATCATATAATATACGTATTATATTTTACTTTATGTTTTGATTTCAAAATAATAATTTTATTAATATTTTTAAATAAGTTGTCTATAGTTGTATCTCATATATTTATTATCTTTTTAATTATTTCATTTTTCCTAAAATATGATCTTAATAAAAACCAAAAGGAACAAACGATTTTCAAATAGAACGGGTGTGGATGATTCGACGCAGATCTTATCACCAAGAGATGAATACAACCAAGAAGGTTTTAGAAGAAATTATGACAATGCTCAGTTTTCCGGCATCAAGTAAAAGTAAAAAATTGCAATAAATGACTAGGTTAATAACCATCTCATTACGCAATGTCCTCATGTAAATTTTATCAAAAGTCCTGACTAATTGGTTGAAATCTTGTTAGAATTCAATTATCTCGGATAAGCAAAGTGCTTTTGTATACGATCGGTTATTAACGGATAATATTTTGATAGAATATGAAAAAATCATTACATTCTTAGAAAAACATAGGGCAATCTTGGAATTACATGATTTAAAATTAATTTTTCAAAAGCATATGATATGGTTGAGTGGAGTTTCATCAAAAAAAATGATTATTAAGTTCGGGTTTTATCAAAGATGGATCAACAAAGTCAAGACTTTGTTGCAAGTGTTTCTTCAAGGATTCTTACCTGCAATCTTATATGTATTTTAAGTGTATAATGTATAAAACTGAGAAAAAATGTAAACACACAGTGTATGCACGTCCAAGACCCACAGTTTATTAATGACTCTAATCAAAGATATAAAGACCTACAAACGTTAAAATGCTAGAAAGTAGAAACAGAAAAGGAAAACTCCTGGAGCACTATTACCACTAGACTCGATCCTATAAAAACTCAATTGTTAGCACGACTCAGTCTCACACGACCAGTTCAATGGCTAAGACTTTCAGATAAACTAAAATAGATAATTTATTGACAACAAAATTCAGATTAAAAGCTAACATTCTCCCCCAAAATCTGAATTATGTTAGACCAGATTCTTGACTCCCAACAAGCTCCGCATTCTTTCAAAGACCCATAAGTAATCACCCTTCAGAGCTACTCTATTTCCCCTTTCAGACATTTTCCCCAGGCTGATAATATTACTGCAAAGACTTGAAATATAATATAATTTGCACCATCGAGCCATCTCCAAAGCGTACCATGCCACTGATTCCTTCATTTAGTTCCGAAAACTTCGACTTGTATCCCGTCGTATGATTACTTGCACCATTATCAAGATACCATAGATTGGACTCCACTTAGTTTTTATCACAGTTGGTCGAGAGTGCAGGAATTACATGTTTTCGTTAAGCAACATTACATCTCCTTCTTCTTTGTCATATTTGGCCAATAACAAAGCCGGTTCTCCATCCTCCATTTGTGTAATATTCACCTCCTGCCTTTGCTCTCTGTTCTTCTTTGGTTTCTACAAACGGCTACGAAGTGTCAATATATCCCATTATTATAATATTGAACTCTGCTTTTGTCTCGAGCTCCTCTTCTTCTCTGGCTTCCTCCTGTTTCATTGTCATTTCTGTTCGCTCTCTGCCACTCCTCCTTGGTAAGTAACAACTTATTGTCTTCACTTTCACTACTGATCCATTCTTCTTCGGTAAGGAGTAGTTGACTCCCATTTGCTTCAGTTTTTCCTTTCAATCTTTCTTCATGTGCTTTCAGAGAAGCAACTGCTTCTTCCACAATGATCTTGTCCAAATCGCCGAATTGTTCAATAGTGGATGTGATCTGAAGGAAATTTGGTGGTACTGATCTAAGTAATTTTTTTACTACATTAGATTCAGACACTTCTTCTCCCAATACCCTTATATTGGTTCTCAACCCATTTAGCCTCATACAAAAATCATCTACTAGCTCACTTTCTTTCATACTAAGTGATTCAAAATCTGCCTTCATCATTGTATCCTGGCCGCCTTGACACGATGAGCTCCTTGACACATTATTTTGAGTGCATCCCATGCCTCATTGGATGTCTTTTTTGCTGCGAGAGAGAGCAATATTTCTTCTGGTATAGCATGGTATATCATGGCCAACGCTCCCTTATCCACTCTTTCGTCGATTGCTATACTGGGATCTCTAGGTTCCACTGCATCCCACACCACATGCGCCTGAATGAACACCATCATTTTTATCGCCTAAGTTGTGTAATTTCCTTTTTTAGAGTTGGGTAATTCAGTCCAAACGAGCCATTCTTCACTTTGCTTGTCTTCGACGTTGTCATCATTGGCATGTACTTTAGCATTCACCTTGCACCACGCTCTGATACCAAATCTAGGATTCTTACCTACAATCTTATACGTATTTTAAGTGTATAATCTATAAAACTGAGAAATAATATAAACACACAGTACATGCACGTCCAAGACCCACAGTTTATTAATGACTCTGATCAAAGTTATAAAGACTTACAAACGTTAAAATGCTAGAAAGTAGGAACAGAAAAGGAAAACTCCTGGAGCACTACTACCACTACACTTGATCCTATAAAAACTCAACTGCTAGCACGACTCGGTCTCACACAACCAGTTCAATGGCTAAGACTTTCAGACAAACTAAAATAGATAATTTATTACTAAAAAAAATCAGATTAAAAGCTAACATTTCTCACAGCTTCTTGTAAAATGGTGAGGTTTTTGGAGAGATTATTCCTCAACTGCGCCTCCAATAAGGGGATCCTATTTTTCCTTGTATTTTTATTTGTAGAGGGGTTGAGTAAGGAAAAACGGGGATGTGGGATTGATTCATGAGTGTGTTATTTCTCGAGATGCTCACCCTATATCTCAGCTTTTGTTCCTAAATGACGGTTACTTTTTCTTTGATGCATCAGAGGTGGAGGCCTTCACTATAAAGAAATTATGTGTAAGTATAAACTTATGTCAGGGAAAACTGCTGTCAATTTTAAAAAGTCCATCATTGGTTTTACTCTAAATAGGGGAATAGAGGTAGCAAAGATTACAATTTAACAAAATAAGATAATAATTCTAAAGAGTAATCAATAAATTTAACAAATATTTTTATTTTTTAAAAGAGAGAGAAGATAGAACATTCACATCAGAAGGTAAGAAAAGAGTACAGAAAGGTGTCTATTTATAAATTTGACTAACAAGATAAATAAGGAAAATTTAAAATCTAAACAACCCTATAAAATGATTATGAATTGGTACTCATAATTTCAAACATTAAAAACAAATAGTAAAGAGATTCATATAAAGAGGTGTAGATGGTATACAAGAATAATAATTTTGCCAATGGATGAATAGGGAAAAAGAGTTAATTTTAACATAAGGTAAGAGGACAAGAATTCACATCAGGAGATACTCACAAAAAACTTTAACTAAAAGGGTAACAATTTAAAATTCTATGCACCACTACATTTAAAAAATATATAATAATTAAAATAGAGAAGGTAAAGAATAAGAAATTACTAATCAAGAACTAAAAACATATGGGCAATATATGCAACAATTGTACCCCTTTGTATAAGAAGCTAAAGAACAAATTAATAATTATATGTTTGGGGAGAAGTTAGCCAAATATACTGGTGAACCATATCCATGGTCACATGTATTTAAACATCTAAGATAAGCTATTAGTAAACTTGAACCAATGTAATTTACTCACCATAGAAATGATAGTAAGATTTATTAATAAAAAAAATATACTATTATTATTTCACAGTTTTAAAAATACCTTACCAAACTATAACTTAATTTGCATAACTAATTAATAGAAGTTACATGTGTGGTGCTTTATAAAGCAAAGCCATTATCACATCTAATTTAAAATAAATAAACCTTAACAACAAATACATGAATGCATGACTAATAATTTAGTTAACTAATTATGTAATGAACACATTTTGGTTTAGAGACTTGTCAATAAATTTCTGGCATTTATCCATTTGAGTCAACTATTAATGGTAATTTGTTATTATGCATCTCATAGTTATTATATTTGAATTATTATTATATAACCAAATTCAATAATTAATAATTTTTTCATAAATATATTCTATCTCAGCAAGTAACCGTGTTATTTGAGTACTCTAGTTAGATACCCAGTTGTAACAACATTAAAAACAAGAAATTGTCTCATAAAATAATTTTTGTGGTTTGTATTGTACAATCAAATTTAACTTTGACATTTTTATTTTGTTTTATATAATAG